>NC_134022.1:27961297-28263588 GCF_040712315.1 Castanea sativa
CTAAATAAGACCTATGTTTTGTTTAACACTTAGAACATTTCATGCAATGTTAATTTACCCTAGACTTGTGACCCGAGGAGCTAAACAAGGCTTATGTTTTGTTTAACACTTAGAATATTTCACAGATTGATTACTTTAGCAAATACATCCACAATAAGACGCAACTAATCAAGATATGAGTGGCAAAGAAATTCATAACATTAATAATAGTAACGTCGCATATTGTTTACATTCCAAGGACGAGAAACTACATATTCATCTAGATTTTCTAAGTAATAAGCCATAATGCCAGCAATGGAAGTGATCCTATATGACCCTTTCTAGTTAGGGCCCAGTTTTCCCCAGGCAGGGTTCTTTGTTGTCCCCACTACTTTCCTCAGGACCAGGTCTCCCAGAGCTAATGGCCTCGACTTGATCCCCTTATCATAGCCTTGCTTAAGTTTTTTTTGGTAATGTGTCATCTTTATCATTGCCACCTCTCTTCTTTCCTCAGCCACATCTAGGCTGTCCAGGAGTGAACAGTTGTTCTCTTCAATATTGAACTGATTCGTTCTTAAAGTTGGGAATCCAGACTCAAGGGGGATTACTATCTCTACCCCATAATTCATTGAAAAAGGAGTCTCCCTTGTTGATCTTCGGGGTGTGGTACGATAGGTACACAATACATGGGGCAATTCATCCACCCATTTTCCTTTAGCGTTGTCCACATTTTCTTCAGCCTAGATACTATTACCTTATTGGTGGCCTTGGCTTGTCCATTTCCCTGAGGATAGGCAGGGGTAGAATATCTGTTCCTAATCCCTAACTCCCTACAATATCTCCAGAAGGATTCATTGTCAAATTAAAGACCATTATCCGAGATCAATGTGTGAGGGACTCCAAACCTTGTGACAATATTCTTCCAGATGAACCTTTTAGCATCCACGACTCTGATATTAGCAAGTGGCTCAGCTTCCACAAACTTGGTGAAATAGTCCGTGCCGATGAGAAGCCATCTTCGGTTTCTTATAGCTCAGGGAAATGGTCCCACTATGTCTAAACCCCACTGACCGAACAACCAAGGGATAGATACTGTATTTAGGACTCCCCCTAGCTGATAAATATTTGGGGCATACCTCTGACATTGGTCACACTTCTTCGCATAATCCTGAGGGGTTCTTTGTATGTTGAGCCACTAGTACCCATAGGTGAGAGCCCTATACACCAAAGAACTACCCCCTATATGACTCCCACATATGCCTTCCTGTAACTCTTCCAACAAAGGCTTCATTGCTTTTGGATGTACACACAATAAATATGGTCCTGAGTAAGAACGCTTGTACAACTTCTGCTCTCTAGATAACCAATAGCGAGGAGCACTTCTACACACCTTCTCTACTTCACATCTGTCCTCAGGCAACAATCCCTACTTTGAAAAGGTTACTATAGGGTCCATCTAGCTTATAACCACATAGAGGCTATAAACCCTGACTAAGGACACCCTTGTGAGACTTGAGCTATTCATCTCCTCAGCAACTACAACCCGAGGAAGACTTGACCCCAGAGAAGTGGCTTGCATGGCCAAAGAATCTACATGAGAGTTCTGCCCCCTAGGGATTTGCTTCAATACAAAACTCTTAAACTGAGCCCAAGCATGCTGTACCCTACCAAAATATCCCTGCATTCTCTCATCCTAAGATTCAAACTCTCCATTAGCCTGGCCTACCACCAACCTAGAATCAGAATACAACTCCACTACATCTCCACCTAACTGTCTAACCATTGCTACTCTTGCTAACAGAGCCTCGTACTCGGCCTCATTGTTAGTAGCTAGGAAACCCAACCATAACGATTTCTCCATTACCAGCTTCTCGGGACTGATTAACATAATCCCTATCCCTGCTCCCTTTCGATTAGACACCCTGTCCGTATAAACCTCCCAAGGGAGGATAACGATGGCCGACGTGACCATTATCCCCAATCCTTTTTCTTCCTTCTCTATTGTACCCTCAGTGAACTCTGCCACAAAGTCTGCTAGAATTTTCCCTTTTATGGCAGTTTGATGAATGTATTTGACATCATAGGCTCCAAGCATGGTTCCCTACTTAGTAATTCTACTCGTATAGTCTGATTTCCTTAGAAGAGCTTGTAAAGGGAGCTGGGTGAGTACCACCATAGTGTGAGCCTGAAAGTAATGGGGAAGATTCCTCATGGCATGTACTATAGCCAAAACTGCATTTTTCAAAGGTAGATAGCGTGTCTTAGCCTCTTGTAAGGACTTACTGGTAGACAAGTCTTTGGACCCCATCCTCATTTCTGACCAAGACGAGGCTAACAACATAGTTCGTGACTGTTAGGTATGCATACAACACTTCTTCCTTCTAGGGCTTGGAGAGTATTGGAAGACTTGACAAATACTACTTAAGATCCTCGAAAGCCATTATACACTCCTTTGTCCACTGAAAATCCTTCCATTTATGAAGAAGCTGGAAAAATGGATGACACTTGTTCGCAGACCGAGAGATGAACCTATTTAATTCAGTTGCCATTCCAGTCAATTTCTGCACCTCTTTGGGATTTTGAGGAGGATGTAAATTGTTAATAGCCTTAATCTGCTTAGGGTTGACCTCAATCCCATGGTGAGTAATCATGTAGCCCAAAAACTTGTCCGAGCTGACCCCAAAAGAACACTTAGAGGCATTCAGGCATAACTTATGCTTTCTCAGAATTGTGAATGTCTCCCCCGAATTGGCCAAATGCTTTCCTATCTACCTGCTTTTTACTACCATGTCATCAATGTATGCCTCCATGTTCCTTCCAAGCTGTGACTCAAACATTCGCGTTACCATTCTCTGATACATGGATCCTGCATTCTTGAGGCCGAAGGGCATCACTTGATAATGGTAGTTCCCATTAGGAGAATGAAAGGCCGTCTTCTCCAGATCAGGTAATGACAGGGGTATCTGATGGTAACCTTGGAAGGCGTCCAAGAAACTCATTCGAGGGTGTCCCATCGTGGCATCCATCAACTGGTCAATTCTAGGGATGGGGAAGAGGTCTTTTAGACAAACTTTATTCAAATCAGTGAAGTCCACGCAGACTCGCCACTTCCCATACTTCTTCTTAACCACCACAGTGTTGCCCAACCATTCGGGATAGAAGATCTCCTTAATGGTTCCAACTCGCTTCAACTTGTTCATCTTTATCCTTATTGCCTCGACATGATCTGTGGATGATCGGTGAGGAGGTTGTTTACGTGGCATAACCTCGGGATTAATGTTCAGTTGGTGACAAATAAACCCAGGGTCAATCCCTAGGACATCATAAGCACTCTATGCAAAGACATCAACGTTGGCTTCCATAAACTTCACCAACTCTACTTTTTCCAAGGGTGGCAACTAGGATCCCACCTGGAAATATTGTTCCTGATCCTGTCCTATTACCACTCTCTCCAGATCCTCGGACGACTCTCCAGATGTCCTAGTTTGTTGCCCCCCTGCGAGGCCCTTTAATTACTATGGGATTGAATCTTTAATCACCACAACAGGATCTGAAGGTTGTCATGCCATTGCTGATACCAAGCACTGCCTAGCCATGGCCTAGCTACCCACCAACTCTCCCACTCTTCCCTGAGTAGGATACTTAACCTTCAAATGTAAGGTTGAGGACACAACACCTATAGTGTGAAGCCAAGGTTTGGCCAAGATAGTTGTGTAGGGGGAAAATGCCTTTACTACAATAAAGTTAACCTGCACCTCCTCATCCTTAGCTTGTACGGGTAACCTTATCATTCCTCGGGGGACCACCATCCTACCATCAAAGCCCATCAATGGTGAATCATACCTTTTCAAGTCCTTGGCTTCAAGTTTAGCCTCTTGTACAAATCGGGGTACATGACCTTTGATCCACTTCCCTGATCAACTAGCACCCTCCTTACATCATAACCCCCAAAGTGTCATCATGTGATTGAAGAGTTCCCTTCTTATTCTCCTCAGAGAAACCCAAGGTAGGGGTGACCGTCACTTTAGCTCTCTTAAGAGACTGAGCACTGTACTTCAGGTCACCACCTCCACCCACGGACATAGCCCGAACACCTGAGCCCTAACTATTCCCTAGCTTGGAAAAAATCACATTGATAGTATCTAATGCTAGTTGAGGAGCACTATCCCTGTGAAACTCAGTCCCTGAGTGACTAAACTGCTCTACAGGCTGATGTGAAAACCGATTGAACTTCCCTGCCTTCACCAATTGGCTCAGGTGATCTCGTAGGGTTCTACAATCCTCGGTAGTATGTCCTCTGTCTTTATGATAGTGGCAATAGAGGCTTTGGTTTCTCCTGGATAAGTCCCCACTTATCTTATTGGGCCACTTAAAATAAGGCTCATTTTTAATTTTCTCCAATATTTGATACACTGGCTCCTTAAATAAGGAGTTGACCAATTGAGCTCTCGCGGATGACAGTTGATTACAAAATTCCCTTCGAGGGCGATTACCCTAGTAACCCCCCCCCCGAGAGTCTCTCTTCTCCGAGAACATCTTAGCCTTAGCCTTACCCTTTCCCTGTATCTGGTCCTCCTTCACCCGCTTATATTGATCTATGCGCTCCATAAGTTGGCGCATGTTCAAGGCAAATTTCATCGTCAACGACTTCCTCAACTCGTGCTCGGCAGGGAGCCCAACCTTAAAAGTCCTCATGGTCACATCCTCAAAGTCTCCATCTATCGCATTATATGTTTCCTAATACTTGTCCGAGTAGGTCTTGAAGGTCTCTCCTTCCCTCATTGCCATAGAAAGCAAAGAGTCTAATGGCTTGGGGAACCTGCTGCATGTTATGAATCTGGCCCTGAATGCCCTCGTTAGCTCCTCGAAAGGCATCAAATCAACGCATAGCCATAGGACCAAGACTAGAGGGGAACACTTTGCATATAAGGGCCTCATTGTTGGCATGGACTGCCATCTTTTGATTAAAGTGGCAGACGTGTTCCACGAGATCAGGTCTCCCATTATAAATGACAAACATCGGCTGAGAAAACCAGTGAGGAAGTTTGGCCTTGTTAATCCTCCTAATGAAGGGTCACTTAGAAATCTACTGTAGGGCCTTATTCATTGCATCATTCCCCATGTCATGGTGGGAAGGCCTTTTTAGACGCTTATTACTGCTTTTCTCCCACTTATCCTGGCGCGAAGAGGCTGAAAAGGACTCACTAGATGGAGTTCTAGACCTGCGACGATATGAACAGTCTTTACCTATCCTAGAACCATCGCTTGGTAGGGAGGATGGACTTCTCCTATCACGTTCCCTACGCCTTAGCTTGCTACGCAAGCGATCTATCCTGCTACAACTTCCTCGTCTCCTAATCATGTGATACATGACTCCTAGTCCCTGAGTGACTCTGCTTAGTAGGCTCAGTATGGTAAGAATTCACCATAATGCTTGGAGTGTGTTGCCTATTCCTCCTTCACTCCAAGTTAACGAACTGGTTCTCCTTTTGTGAGCCAACTGATTCCTCCCTATCCTGGCCTGTGTTAGCCATAAACACTCAAGACGAATCCCCAAATTAATAAATTTGTAAGAGAGGGAATCAAATAACAAGAGGGAGCTCAACCCGAGGATGAGAATAAGGAAGGAAGACTTCGTATTATAGAATATGTAGGTAAATGTCTTAATACAAGCTTGCCAATGAGGCCAATATTACACAAAAAAATACACTGTTCACGTTCTTCTCTTAATGTTCTTGTTTTTACTCTTCTCTTTTTTATACTTCTGTCTGGATCCCTTTTCTATGGAAACTTTCTTTCTCTTATATACTCTCCCCTATTTCACATCTTGACCTCCCATCTTTACTTAACAAAATTCTCATCGTGACACATTCCCTTTTAAACATCTGATGAAGGTAGTAAAAAGAGCTGCTTAGCTGTGAATCGCACTATTCAGGTCACTTCCTTATCAATGCAGCTGATAAAACTGTTGCCCATCATTTAATGTGGAGACTACAGGCTACCCCAAACTAAAAATTTCCCCTATGATCTCTGATTCTCTCTCATCAGATCCCTCCTCTCACTTGGAACGCCTCAGAGTCCTTTTGACTCATCTCTTCCTCTCCTCGGGCAACCTTTCTCCTTGGGCCCGTGGCATCCCCACACCTATATTGTAACTCTTCAACTTCATCCTCGGTCCTCGGACACTCACACGGGGAATGGAGTTAGATATATTTGAGGGGTTTTTATTTTTATTTTTTTTAATACTATTCTACCAATCATCCTTTTATTTTTTAGGGAAAAGTCCAAAAAACAAAATCCAATAGTTTTATCCTTATGAAAAATTAAATCTTATATTTTGAAATTGCACTTTAACCCCCTCCCCCCCAAAAAAAATCATTATGGTGCCAAACAAAACAACGTACAAAACCCCACCTATGGCATTAGCTTGAAATGGTACATTTAATATTACATGGTTTAACACTTTAACTTGTCAAAAGGATAAAAATATAATTTTTTAATACTTTCCCCTATTTTATATAAAATTGTCTTTTGATTCTTGGCAGATACTTTTTTATCCTTAATTTATGTTTGGAGAAAATCAATTTAACCAAGCCGCAATGGCAGTTTTGAAATTAGTAGAAAGTAAACACCTAACAATAAAAAGTAAATATTGCTAACTGTGTTTAGTGACTCTCCTCAGCAGGGACGGAGCTAAGCCTGACTAGGGGAGAGATGACCCTCCTAACAATATTATTGATTCTTTTACGAGGAATATTATAGCCACAAACTTTTTTATAATATTTATACAAATTGTTGAGATAACAAATTTTTATTGATTCGTATTTGGGCCCACCACTTGTATCATTTTTTTACTTACCAATAACTATTCACCACATCATTAATTTATAAAAAGTTTGTATCTTTAGCATTTTCTAACTTTTAAAGGCAGTAAAAAATTTATAGATCTAAAATCTAAAACAATATATACTAGCTCAGAAAATTTAGCACAAAAAAAAAAGAAAAAAAGAACCAATAGCAAATATTAAGCCCAACTAACAAATTTTACCCAAAACAAACAACCCAGCCCTTTAAAAATTTATAAACAAAGAAATTTTGTCCTTACCTAGCAGCAAACACACGCATCAAGACAAGGGAAAAAAAAAAACCCTCAACATCTATGCAACAAAGTTGGAGGCCGAAGTCACCGCACACAACCAATAGTAGAGCCACCTCCTAACTCCAAGTCTTGGTTTCGTTCCTGCTCCTAAGCACATTTGCATAGACAATATAACCTTTTATTTGTATCAAGTTCTGAAAGTGTAAGCAAAAAACAAGGATGTCAAAGGTTGTTCAATTGTTTGATGTTTTGGAACAATTAACTAATTTAACTCTAGACTAAATCTATTTTTAATTTTTGTGGCACCATTTAAGAATAGATGTCTCCTAAAGAATGTTTCTAGTTATAAAAGAATCACTTGTATCACAATCAAGTATATCACTGTTAAGCTCTTTTGGATATACACCACTATCAGTTTCTTTAAAATCTTCTCTTCTCCTTCTGTGTGTGTATATTAAAAAACTTAGTATTCTCAGAAGAAAAAACAGTAGATTAATCTCATATCGAAAAAATGAGTATGAGTTAAAGAAGTGTAAAAGCTTATACTGTGTATTCAAGAGTTAGGTCATTTTAGGTATACATCACTGCTAATTTTTTTATGATGTTTTCCTTTCTTTCCCTATGTGTATTAAAATACTTAGTATTCTAAAAAAAAAAAAAAAAAAAAAAAAGTATATTGTCAATGCATTTACTAGTTGGAATACCAAAAAGGCAAAATCAACTAGCATCATAAACTTATACATTGAAAAAAAAGAAAAGAAAAAAAGAAGAAGGTAAAATAGCATCGTAACTTTACTAATAGTTTGAACAAGATATTATGTCCATCAATCAAAATAAAATAAAATAAATAATGGTCTCAAATAGACCTTAATAACATTTCTGTGTTATTAATGCTCGAAACCATATTTCATCCCATAAAATAAAACAAAATGAAATGAAATGAAAAACCATCATATATTATGGTGTGGAGATAGTTTGAATTTTATGCTGAATTATTCAGTTCATCAAAAAAAATTTATGTTGAATTATTCACTTTTCACTAGGAAGAATATATGTTTTTTTCCCTAATTACATAGGACTATAGGAGGAGTATATGATCCTTTTTTGTCGTGATGCGAATAACCTTATTGATTTTTATTTTTCTAAATGATTAAAAATACTTACATAATATATATGCCAGTTGAATTTAGCGACTCTTAAGCACATTTGCATAGATAATACGGCCTCTTGTTTGGATCAAGTTCTCAAAGTGTAAGCAAAAAACAAAGATCTGAGGTGGCGTTTGGTACGGGGTAATGTTTTAGGATTCCTAAGAATGTTTAAAGATTCCCATGTTTGGTTGCAAATTACGCTAGGGAATCAGATGCCAGGGGAATCCTTAAACCCCCCTCAGTAGGAATGTGGATTCCCTTTAAAACAGGTGAGAATCCAGATTCCCAAACTTAAAAGAAATTGGATTTTTATGAATTGACAATTTTAACCCTTTTTCCTTATCATTTAAGCAATTAAGATAAACTATCAAACAAATTATCAATATCTTCTCTCTTGTCTTTATATTTTCCCGCCAAAACAACATAAACAGGATAAATAACTCCGCTAATAGTTATTTTTGTATTATTCTTGTCATTTTGAAATGTTAGATCACAGTTTTAATGAATGTGTTGCTAATTGATAGTTTATATAATGTTTTTTATCTATCTATATAGAGTAAGATATTTTTTTTAAAGGGCTAATTAATAGTTTATATATATTTTTTCATTATTTATTTAAAGGAAGATTTTTTTTTTAATGGGCTTGGTACTTCACATTCAAATTTAAGGACAAAATGAGAAAAACAAATAATTCATTTAAGATTCTTGGGAATACACCAAATATTATCATCTCACATTCCTAGGAATCTCCCAATGAAACCAAACATAGGAATAACTACATTCCTGGGAATCTAGATGTCAGGAGTAATGTGGATTCCTCGTACCAAACGCCACATCAAGGTTGTTCAACTGTTTGATGTTTTAGAACAATTAACTCATAACTAAATATATTTTTAATTTTTGTGGCACCGTTTAAGAATTGATGTCTCGTTGAGAATGTTTCCCGCTATAAAATAACCACTTCTATCACAATCAAGTCTATCATCAATGCATTACAAGTTGGGATGCCAAAAAGGCAAAAGCAGTAGCATCATAACTTGCTAATAGTTTGAACTCAACCCGATATTACGTCCATCAATCAAAATAGATTAACTTAAAATAATGTTCTCAAACTGACCTTAATAACATCTATGTGCTATTAATGCTCAAAAAACATATATCATCCCTTTTTTTTTTTTAATAAAAAAACCCCACTATTCCCATAAAAAAAAAAAAAAAACCCCCCACTATTATCATGGTGTGGGGTTAGTTTGAAGAACATGTTAGAATTACATAAGACGATATACTCATCTAATTACACAGGACCATAGGAGGAGTATATGATTTTAATTTTGTAGTATTGTGAATGATCTATCTTAATTTTTATATTTAAAAAATGGTTAAAAATACTTAAATAATATATATGTTGCAACCTCAGCATCTCAAACCAACTCTCCCTACTTCTCCAAGAATTTATGACTTAGGTAGGTATCAACTCTCCATACTAGCCGTTGGTAGTGATCTCCTCTATCTTTCCCCTGCGCGGGAGGGTTAACAAAAAAGAATAAGTATGATTTTATATTATGAACTCATATAAGCAATAATAATTATAATTTAGACCATTCAATCTCCCACATTAGAGTGACAATGACAAATTAATTTTAAGTCCAATTACCTTCTTAGCTGCTATCCTCATCAAGGAAAAAAAAAAAAAAAACAAACAAACAAAACAAACCCGTTTATTGGACTCTATTTCCCGTGGGCGTTGTTCCACAAAGCAAGTGAGAAAGTAAGATGATGGTCTTGGGACTCAAGAGTCAAGACACTTTTGATACATTCACTATTTCACTTGCAATGTCTTCTCTTATCGCGTGTTTGGGTGAAGATTTGCCATTTGCATAGAAATTAATAAATGGGATTTGTATTTCATTATTTACTGATGATGCCGAAAATATCACCAGTGAGTTCCAAGCACTCCTCAAACGAAAGCAACACCTGCAAAAGTAAAACGAAGAACCTAGAAGAGAGCACCGGTGTGGTGTCGGCCGAATACCCTCCGAAGGTCAAGTTAGAATCTTGTTCCTTTAACCCTAGAGTGCTAGAGTTAAGAATATTATGCGTACCTTCATACCTAGGGTTTCTGGGGTATTTATATTGAGTAGAATTACCTTTCTTTAAGGATACAACTTCCTTCTCAAGTTCCTTTCCATATAGGAGTCTTCCCAAACGTGCGTCGCAAGAAGTCCAAATATACACGTTTGCGTGGGGATAAAGCAAAGGCTTATCCGAAATGTATCAAACGACATGCCACGTGGCAGCCATAATTAATTTATACAGGACGGATATTCAGCAACACCCAACCGTCATAGCTGGGTCACTCATGGTGTCGACCCGTCATCTCTGTCCATCCATTTACTATTTTTATCCCCTTCAGTTGCCCCCTTCAGTCCTTGGATCCGTCCTTATATTCTGACGGATCCATGGAATGACTAAAAGCAATGTATTAAATGGGGACGGTCTTGGCATACCATGACGGACGACACGTGGCCTGTATTTCTGACGAAGAGCACGTGGCCCTCGTGGATTGGCTATTTCCCCAAAACGAGGCGTCGCTTCGTATTCCGTGCCCTCTGTTCTATAAAAAGCCAGATTTTTCTCTCCTCATTTTATCCTCATATCAAAAACTTGCGAGCGAGAGCACAACCGTCATAACAATCGTGTCTTCCCGCCATTTCGGAGATCCGTCCGTCGCTACTCGTCCGAAACCGTCTCAATCCGGTATGTGTTACAAACCTTTCTCCGTCTTTCTCTCGAATTTCACTATTTTAAGTATATGTACTTTCTTTAGAACCGTCGGTATCTTAGGTTATACCGTCATAAATGTAGGTAATGTCTAGTGCGTCCAGTAATCAGTCGTTTGCCCGCGAGGGGGCGGGCTACGATGAAAAGTTTCCGTCAGGTCCAAGAGATCCTGACACTTCTAGTGAAGAGAGGAATTCGTCAAGTACCTCTTCTTCCCTTGACGGTGGTATAGAAGACAGAGAGTTCGAGTCGTCCGGTAGTAGCTTGGACGGCGTTGATCCCCCGTCCGGTCAATAATTGGCCCAGGATGGCCTTAGGGAATTCGTCATGCTGCCTCTCTGGACGGTAAATGATTTTAGGTCGTCCATGACTGAATCCCAACTCAACTCACTTAGGACCAAGTATCAAATACCGGATAACATCCGTCTGCGTCTTCCCAAAAAATCCGAGAAATGCTACTACAAGGGAGTAGACGGTGTTGGGATCTACGAGCAAGCTTTAAAGGCGGGGCTCAGGTTTCCATTAAGTTCTCTTCACCGTCGACTTCTTCAATACCTTGGTCTGTCCGTCACCCAAATCTCCCCCAATGCCTGGAGAGTGTTCATTGGGGTTGAGGTTTTGTACGGGGCAATGTCTGACGGTTCCCGAAGGTTGACGGTGGAAGAATTTTTCCATTGTTACCGTCCGACAGAGATTGTTAAGTCCAAGGGGATGTATAGCTTCGCAGCTAGAAGTCCTTTATTGAGGCTCGTCAGTGACACTCCAGACTCGAACAGAGACTGGAAGAGCCGTTACTTCTTTTTAGAAGGGGACGAATGGATGTGTCATCCAGGAGATGTAACTAATATGCCCGTCGACACAACATGGGGCATAATGCCTCCGTCGGGTATGTGTATCCCTTTTGCTTCCGTCCAGTCTTTGAAGTTTGTTTTCATTTTTTCTTTTAGGCCTAACCGTCCTTTATTGCAGCGCGGGACCGTCCACAAGTTGATTTGGAGCAGTGGAATTTTCTGGAGAAAATCTTCAACAAAACAAAATTGCAAGAGAGGACTTGGGCTCAACTCGTCACACTCGACACGCTTCACTGGTATTGTGACGGACCGTAACCTTCATCCGCTGCCCGTCAATACGATAACGAATTCGAAAACGTAAGTCCATCAACATTATACCCGTCTTTAATTTTTCTCTTATTTTACTTTTATTTTTCCCTTCTCATCCGTCTTTGATTTACGAGAGATGGACGCCGCCAGGAGGAAAGCATTCATTAAGCAACAGGCGGCGAAGAAAAAACAAGAGGGAGGTCAAACAAAGGGGACGGTCCCTCCTGTACCGTCAAAACGGATTCAAGTTGAAAAAACGGACCGTCCTCCCAAGAAGCAAAAGACCTCTGAACCCGTCGTGGCCTTGGAGGCAGAGAAGACAGTTGTCAAGCATGGAAAAGGAAAGGGCTTTATGAAAGGCCCAGAAGGAGAGAAACCACCCGTCCTCTTCCGGGAGGATTCTAGCTACGCCCTGGAGAAGATGTCGTCTATGCTGACAGCTGACGACTATGCAGACCTTGGCAACCATTCAACGGAGGCGATGGGTGAGACGGGTCTTTTCACCCTTGCACAGGTAATCTTGAATCCGTCTAGTATTGTTGCTAAGTTTCTTCACATCCGTCATGACATTGTACTTTGCTTTCAGGCCATGGTGATGATGAAAGGGCTTCTTGGCCGTTGTCTCAATCACGAGACATCTATGGACCGTCTGAGAAAGAAAGGCAAGACGATGGAGGATGAACTGCACGAGTTGAAGACCTACAAGATCAATATGGACAGAAAGCTCAAATGCTCGGAGCAGGTCAGAGAGGAGGTGGAAAAGGAGAACGGGCATCTTCGTGAGATATTGAAGGACAAGGAGAAGCGGTGACGGAGACAACATCCAAGCTTCACAACGCGAAGGAGATAGCCATTCTAGAATACCGGGATTCTGAACTCCTTCTGACGGAGCTGGGGAGCTCCTTTGCTGACGGGTTCGATGACGCCATCCGTCAGGTGAAGTCATCGTACCCTGACCTGGACGTATCCCATATATCCATTGACGCCCAAGGGCAAACGCTTGCACAATCCGTCCGTTCGGAAAGTACGGAAGAAGTATTTGCCGTCGCTGCTCCAGCCGACGAAGGCGAAGTTCCACCTCCTAGCCAGCCAAATGACGGTCCAATGGTCGAGAACTCTCCTCCTAAGGATGAATAGGACACTTGCTTTTTGTAAAAGTTTTTACCGTTGTAAGAGAACTTTATTTAATCCGTCATTTGTAATTTTAACTTTGATTTATCGAATCTTTTATTGCATGTTGCTTGCTCATTATCCGTCGTACTTTCAGTTAACCCGTCCACTTGATGAATGGCCTTTCAAATGTATTTTTGCTAACCGTTCATTTTTCGAACTAGATTTCTTTCTCTTTGGGTGATCCGTCCACTTTGTGGACGTGTAGGTTTCTCACCCTGTGGGTGATCCGTCCACTTTGTGAACTTTAGGTTTTTCACCCTTTGGGTGATCCGTCCAGTTTGTGGACTCGTAAATTTCTCACCCTGTGGGTGATCCGTCCATTTTGTGGACTTGTAGGTTTCTCACCCTTTGGGTGATTCGTCCACTTTGTGGACTTGTAGGTTTCTCACCCTTTGGGTGATCCGTCCACTTTGTGGACTTGTAGGCTCTTCACCTTTTGGGTGATCCGTCCACTATGTGGACTTGTAGGTTCTTCACCCTGTGGGTGATCCGTCTACTTTGTGGACTTGTAGGTTTCTCACCCTTTGGGTGATCCGTCCACTTTGTGGACTTGTAGGCTCTTCACCCTTTGGGTGATCCGTCCACTATGTGGACTTGTAGGTTCTTCACCCTTTGGGTGATCCGTCCACTATGTGGACTTGTAGGTTTTCATCAGCATGCATTTATTTAAAAAATTCCTCCCATAAGTTCAATAAACCAAATTGTTCATGAAAAAGAAAAGCTGTCTAAAGAGTAAAAACTACAACTGTCTAAAACTAAACTGAAAAGTAAGGCAGCCTAGGTATTGTGACTGCTGCACTATTGGTAGTACTTCTTCAGGTGCTCCGTGTTCCAGGGATGGCTCAACTTCTTTCCGTCTAATGTCTCCAAGTAGTACGTTCCCTTCCTGTGCCATGAAATGATTCGGTACGGGCCTTCCCGGTTGGGACCCGGCTTTCCCAGGGATGCATCTTTCGTAGCACCAAGCACTTTTCGTAACACTAGATCTCCGACTTTGAAGTCCCGGTGCCGAACCTTAGAATTGTAGTGTTTTGCCATCATGTCCTGGTACCGCGCCAGTCTTTGAGCCGCCGTTGCCCTGACTTCGTCAACAAGGTCAAGCTCTAGACGTAATGCTTCAGCATTCTCATTCTCGTCATAGCTTTCCACGCGGTAGCTCGTCAAACCTACTTCTGCCGGTATGAGGGCTTCAGCACCAAACGCCAATCGAAACGGTGTTTCTCCCGTTGGCGTTCTTGCCGTCGTTCTGTACGCCCATAAGACACTTGGTAACTCGTTCGGCCATATGCCCTTTGCCCCCTCGAGCCGGGTCTTGATGATCTTTAACAAGGACTGGTTCGTGACTTCAACTTGTCCATTAGCCTGTGGATGAGCGGGTGACGAATAGTGATTCTTGATTCCTAGCTGAGAACAAAAGTCTCGGAACGCATCGTTGTCGAATTGCTTCCCGTTGTCCGACACGAGTACTCTCGGGATCCCATATCGGCAGATAATATTTCTCCATACAAAGTTGCGAATATTTTTCTCCGTGATTGTAGCAAGAGCTTCTGCTTCCACCCATTTGGTGAAGTAGTCGATTCCTACTACCAGGAACTTCAGTTGTCTTGCAGCCATTGGAAATGGACCCATGATGTCCAATCCCCATTGTGCGAACGGCCATGGGGCCGTCATGGGTGTGAGTTCCTCTGTTGGCTGCCTAATAAGATTGCCGAACCGTTGACACTTATCGTAGGCTCTCACGTAAATATGGGCATCCTTCTGCATTGTCGGCCAATAATACCCAGCTCTGAGTAGCTTGTGTACCAGAGACCTCGATCCTGAGTGGTTTCCACAAATCCCTTCATGAACTTCCCTCATTACATAATCTGCTTCGTCATGGCCTAGGCATCTTAGATATGGTCGGGAGAATCCTCTTTTGTAGAGGATGCCTTTGATTAGTATGAATCGGGCAGCTCTAACCTTCAGTTTCCTAGCTTCTTCCTTCCCGTCTGGAAGCTTCCCGTCCTTGAGGTATGTCACAATTGGAATCGTCCAATCGTCTTCAGTGGTTAACTCCTGCACCTGAACGTTATCTAGCAACGACGAATATTGGACAAAGGATAATACCTGTTCTGGGATAACCATAGGTTCGGCCGAAGCAGCCTTTGCAAGTCGATCCGCTTCTTGGTTCTCTTCTCTCGGGATTTGAGTTATTGTGAATTGGAGGTCATTAGTTCGACCCTTCACTTCTCCGAGGTACTTTCTCATTCGTTCACTCCTGCAATCATAACTCCCATTAACTTGGCTAGCTACGATTTGGGAATCGGAGTATACCACTGCCTTCCTGGCCCCAGCCGCTATTGCAAGCTCCAATCCCGCCATCAGGGCCTCATACTCCGCTTCATTATTCGTAGTAGGGAACTCCAGACGGATCATACATTCAATCTTATCTCCTTCTGGGGTATGGAGTACAACTCCGACTCCTCCCGCATGCTTATTGGAGGATCCGTCTGTGTGAATTCTCCATGTGGGCTCCTCTGCCCCCTGCTCCTCATGTGTAGTGAACTCCGCAATAAAGTCCGCCAATATTTGTCCTTTCACAGCTGTTCGTGGCCGGTATTGGATATCGTACTCGCTTAGCTCGATTGCCCACAAGGCCATCCGTCCAGCGGCTTCAGGATTGTTCATTGCTCTCCGCAATGGTTGATCCGTCAGGACTATTATTGCGTGTGCTTGAAAATACGGTTTCAGTTTTCGGGCTGCAGTTACAAGCGCGAAGGCGAGTTTTTCCATCCGTGGGTACCTTTCCTCTGCACCTCGTAGCGCCCGGCTTACAAAGTAGACGGGCTTCTGTACCTTCCTTTCTTCTCTAATGAGAGCCGCACTTACCGCTGCCGATGAGACAGCCAGGTACAGGAATAATTCCTCCCTTGGCGTAGACGGGCTTAGCAACGGTGGGGCACAGAGATATGCCTTCAACTCTTCAAATGCTCTTTGGCTTTCGTCCGTCCATTCAAAAGATCTCCTTAGCGTCCTAAAGAAAGGGAGACACTTGTCTGTTGCTCTTGATACAAACCTATTCAAGGCTGCTATCTTCCCTGTCAGGCTTTGCACTTCCTTCACCGTCCTTGGAGGAGCTAGATCCATTATTGCTTTTACTTTCTCGGGGTTGACCTCGATGCCCCGCTGGGACACCATGAACCCTAAGAACTTTCCAGCAGTTACTCCGAATGTGCATTTGCTTGGGTTCAGCTTCATTTTGTACGTTCGAAGAGTGTCGAAAGTCTCCTGGAGGTCCCTCAGATGATCCGACGCTTTTACGCTTTTTACCAACATGTCATCTACGTAGACTTGGACGTTTCGGCCAATCTGGTGCTCGAACATCTTGTTCATTAATCTTTGGTATGTGGCTCCTGCATTCTTGAGCCCGAATGGCATCACCTTATAGCAAAAAAGCCCTTGACTCGTCACGAATGATGTCTTCTCTTGATCTGTCTTCTCCAACTTAATCTGGTTGTACCCCGAGAAGGCGTCCATGAAGCTCAACAACTCATGTTTTGCGGTTGAGTCGACTAAGGCGTCAATCCGTGGGAGCGGATAACTGTCTTTAGGGCATGCTTTGTTCAGATCCGTGAAATCAACGCACATTCTCCACTTCCCATTTGACTTTTTGACCATTACCACGTTCGCCAGCCAGTCTGGGTAGTACACCTCTCGTATGAAGTCCGCTTCTCGTAGCTTCCGCACTTCCTCTGCTGCGGCCCGATCTCGCTCAGGGGCAAACACGCGTTTCTTTTGTCGGACTGGGGGGAAGGAGGGTGATACATTCAATTTATGAACTATGACAGCTGGATCTATTCCCGGCATGTCGTCATGGCTCCATGCGAACACATCTTGGTTCTCTTTAAGGAACGTTAAAAGCGCATGTCGAATCAGTTGGTCGACCGAGGTTCCTATCCTGGTGGTTCGATCAGGCCTTGAATCATCTAGTTGGACTTCTTCCAATGTCTCCACGGGTTCTGCCATTATTCTCTGTTCTTCGATGCTCATTGTCTGTACAGGGTCATCCATCTCCATCATGGCCACGTAGCATTCCCTCGCAGTTACTTGATTTCCGCGTAGTTCTCCAACCCCATGTTTAGTGGGAACCTTGATCATCAGATGGTAGGTTGAAGTGATGGCTTTCCATGCGTTGAGTGTAGGTCGTCCGAGTATGGCGTTGTATGCTGAAGAACAATCCACCACTAGAAAGGAGACATTTTTAGTTATTTGTCGTGGGTAGTCTCCTACTGTCACCTCCAATGTGACGGATCCTAAAGGATGGACTCGGGTTCCCCCAAAGCCGACGAGGGGCGCTCGTGCCGGGATCAGGCGCTCCTTTGCAATCCCCATCTGCTGGAACGCAGGATAGTAAAGGATGTCTGCTGAGCTCCCGTTGTCTACTAGAACTCGGTGGACGTTGAAATCCCCTACCTGGATGCTAACCACAAGCGCGTCGTCATGGGGGTGGTGAAGGCGCCGGGCCTCGTCTTCAAAAAACTCGATGCTGGAGCCGTTTCGCCGTATTCTTTCTAATGAAGGTCCCGTCGATTGGACACTTTGTACCGTCCGTAAATAAGTCTTTCTGGCCTTCTTGGACGATCCTACTGAAGCGTTGCCCCCCATTATCATCCGTATGTCTGCTACCGGTGGTCTGGGACGCTCGTTTTCCCGTCTAGGATTCTGCTCCTGAGGATGATCAGTTCTTTCCTTCCTCACGAACCTTTGCAACCTTCCTTGCCTTATAAGGGCTTCAATCTGTTGTTTCAAATCAAAACAATCCGTCGTATCATGGCCGTGGTCCCGGTGAAAGCGGCAATATCTATCTCTCGACCTCTTGTTCGGATCTCCCTTCAACTTACCCGGGAATGTCAAGCTTCCTTCATCTTTGATTTGCATTAGCACTTGGTCAATTGGGGCTGTGAGGGGGGTGAAACTTGTGAACCTCACAGAACGCAGTATGGGTCTCCGGTCTGCACGTCGATCTCTGGTTCTAGCCACTTTTCGTCCGTTATCTGGTTTCATATCTTCCTCTCTCTCCCTTTTCTTTGGTTTGTAGTCTTCTCTGGCCAGCAAGGCATCCTCCGCGTTCATATACTTCGTCGCCCTGTAATAGACATCGGACATAGTCTTTGGGTCATTCTTACATAGGGAAAATAAGAACTTACCCTCTTGTAACCCGTTTGTGAATGCTGCCACAAGTGTCTTGTCGTCGGCCTCGTCTATCGAGAGGGATTCCTTATTAAAGCGGGCTATATAAGACCTTAAAGTCTCACCCTCTCGTTGTTTAATTCCCAATATACATGCAATAGACCTCTTGTGCCGATGACTTCCAATGAAGTGTGACACGAACTGTGCACCTAATTCCTTAAAAGTGCCGATGGAATTAGGCGTCAACTTGCTGTACCAATCCCTCGCAGGCCCTTTCAAGGTGGTGAGGAAAGCCCTGCACATGATCTCGTCCGGTACACCCTGAAGATGCATTAGAGTTCTGAAAGACTCCAGGTGATCCAACGGGTCCTTGGATCCGTCATAGTTTTCCACATGGGGCATTTTAAACTTCGAAGGGACGGGGTATGAATTCACCAACGCTGTGAATGGTGAATCCGTTCTATGGACTAGGTCGTCCAGATTGCTGGATACCCTTCCCTTAAGGGCGTTCATCATGGCATCCATACGTTCCCTCATCTCCTGCATCTCGGTGGCTATGTGGGTCGGCACTGTTTCTAAAGCAAGTGGTGGATTGGTTTCTTGTCGCTCGGGTCTAGTCGGAGCGTTGCTGCCCTCAGGTCTTTCCACGTTCCTTCCTTCGGGGCTAGCGCCCTCCTGATCTTCCTGTGGTGCACTTTGATTTGCGGTTATTTGCCGCAACTGTTCTTCCAAATCATGATTTTGCTTAGTGAGGCGCTCAACCGCCGCCGCAAGCGTTTGGACCTGCCTTTCCAAAGCGGTGGCACGTGGTTCGTCGCCTTGATTGTTGTTCGTCGCCATCGATCGGGTGAGTGCCATGCAACTCTTTGTCTCAGGGATAGAGCGAGGCTAAAAATAATCAGAAGATTTTCTTCCTCTTTCCCA
Organism: Castanea sativa; assembly: GCF_040712315.1. Taxonomy (NCBI): domain Eukaryota; kingdom Viridiplantae; phylum Streptophyta; class Magnoliopsida; order Fagales; family Fagaceae; genus Castanea; species Castanea sativa. Next base: position 27,980,674 of record NC_134022.1, read on the forward strand.
CAGACGGCGCCAACTGATGATGCCGAAAATATCACCAGTGAGTTCCAAGCACTCCTCAAACGAAAGCAACACCTGCAAAAGTAAAACGAAGAACCTAGAAGAGAGCACCGGTGTGGTGTCGGCCGAATACCCTCCGAAGGTCAAGTTAGAATCTTGTTCCTTTAACCCTAGAGTGCTAGAGTTAAGAATATTATGCGTACCTTCATACCTAGGGTTTCTGGGGTATTTATATTTAGTAGAATTACCTTTCTTTAAGGATACAACTTCCTTCTCAAGTTCCTTTCCATATAGGAGTCTTCCCAAACGTGCGTCGCAAGAAGTCCAAATATACACGTTTGCGTGGGGATAAAGCAAAGGCTTATCCGAAATGTATCAAACGACATGCCACGTGGCAGCCATAATTAATTTATACAGGACGGATATTCAGCAACACCCAACCGTCATAGCTGGGTCACTCATGGTGTCGACCCGTCATCTCTGTCCATCCATTTACTATTTTTATCCCCTTCATTTACAAATTTCATTGTTTGGACAATATGGAAGTGTAAATTTATTGATGTTAGAAAATCTCATTGTAGTCATTTCACTACCATAAACGTGGTAAAAATTATGGCCTTGACCTTTTTGTTGGTACTGAGAAACTCTCTTTTCTTTTCTTTTTTTGATGAACAACTCTCTTTTCTTTTCCAAAGCACTCATTACACTACCATGCCCATGTGGCAAAACTATATGCCTTTCTTTTTTGTTAGTACTCATGAGTCATGGCCGAGTTCAAGTCTCCACCACCACCACCGCACAGTCAATGCCAGTAATGGCAGCATCATTGCAGTCTTCATTGCCACTCTTTCTTCTTGGTTTGGGGTGAACACTGCCACGATCTCCTGTACTCTCTTTTGATAAATTCAATCACATTTTCTTCTTTTAGATTCCATTGTAGATTCTAGTTTCATTTTTCTGAAGGGCAATGCTAGGGGCATAGAACATTTTTTTGCAATTTGTTAAAGTGTTAAGTTGTGATTAGAGTAATATTACTTTCACATGAATTTATTATTAATATCATTTTTATTATACACTAATTACAAAAGGCTACACTAACAACTGTAATCTTATTTTTGAAATTTGTGCATCACTATATTTATCTTTTATTGATTTCGCAAATAGTTGGTCTCCAAAGTTGTGCGTGAAATTTTGTATTTTTACCACAAAAAAAAATGAAATTGCTTAAAATAGATAGTCATATTCAAAGTTATGGCATTATGCAATTTTTCCCCCTTAAAGATGGCATTATGCATATCTAGTACATTAACTTCAACACACCCATGACCCCCAAAAAAAAAAAGAAAAACCTTCAACACATCAAATTGAATTGATGTACAACACGTTCGAAAATGAAATTTATGATCCTTGGAGGAATGTGAGAAACAAATCTAGGTAAATGGGTTAGATCTTTAAAGGTATAAAAAAGTTTTAATTCTCAAAGTAAATATCATTTCAATTAAAGACAAACATGCTAAGAGCCTTAGAGCAGTCTCATCAAAAAAATGCAAAAATGCTAAAACTTAAATTTTAGCATCTGAAACCCAAAAAACCCACTCCATCAAAACTTGCATATGCTAAAAGATTTGCCATCTTGCTATAGTGCACTCTCATTTTTGAGAGCGCACTGTAGCAAGATGTTATAATATTTTATTTATTTTTAATTCTCTCTCTCTCCCTAGACACAGCTCACTCTCTCAGACTCTCCCTCTCGTTCTCTGGTTCCCTCACAACCCAGGCATTATCTCCCTTCCCTTTTCATCACGCTGCCTCCATTCTGAAACCCATCTGCTCTCCGTTAAGCTTCAAGGGTTTGTGGTCGGTGATTGTGGTCATGAGGCACGGTGGTGGTTCAACAATTGTGGTCATGATTTGGTGGGTATCGATGGTGCCTCAACGAAGGTTTTGATGGGGTTAAGATCGGGGTGGTGGGTTTTGGTTGGAGTTGAGATCAGGGTGGTGGGTTTTGGTTGGGGTTGAGAACGTGGTGGGTGGGTGGTGGTGGGCTTTGGTTGGGGTTGAGATCGGGGTGGGTGGGTGGTGGGTGATGGGTTTTGTGGTGGCTATTGGTATTGGAGTGAGGTTGGGCTACAGTGGTGGGGTTCGGATTTGCAAGTTGGGGTTTGTGGTCGGTGATTGTGGTCATGAGGCACGGTGGTGGTTCAACAATTGTGGTCATGATTTGGTGGGTATCGATGGTGCCTCAACGAAGGTTTTGATGGGGTTAAGATCGGGGTGGTGGGTTTTGGTTGGAGTTGAGATCAGGGTGGTGGGTTTTGGTTGGGGTTGAGAACGTGGTGGGTGGGTGGTGGTGGGCTTTGGTTGGGGTTGAGATCGGGGTGGGTGATGGGTGATGGGTTTTGTGGTGGCTATTGGTATTGGAGTGAGGTTGGGCTACAGTGGTGGGGTTTGGATTTGCAAGTTGGGGTTTGTGGTCGGTGATTGTGGTCATGAGGCACGGTGGTGGTTCAACAATTGTGGTCATGATTTGGTGGGTATCGATGGTGCCTCAACGAAGGTTTTGATGGGGTTAAGATCGGGGTGGTGGGTTTTGGTTGGAGTTGAGATCAGGGTGGTGGGTTTTGGTTGGGGTTGAGAACGTGGTGGGTGGGTGGTGGTGGGCTTTGGTTAGGGTTGAGATCGGGGTGGGTGGGTGGTGGGTGATGGGTTTTGTGGTGGCTATTGGTATTGGAGTGAGGTTGGGCTACAGTGGTGGGGTTCGGATTTGCAAGTTATGGGTGGCATTGATGGTGGTTCGAATTTGCATTTGGGTTGTTTTTGTTTTTGTTTTTCTGGTTGATGGTGGTATGAGGATGTGGGTTTGGGTGGTGATGAGATTATGGGTTTGGGTTTGTGATTTTGGTGTTTGGGGATTGTGGTGGCTGCCAACTGGTGGCTTTTTTTAAAAATGGTGGTGATGGCTGGCAGTGGCTAGTCGTGGGTGTGGCTGTGACTGGGGTTGCTTGGACTGAGAAGAAAGTGGTGGGTTTCATTAGAGAAAGAGAGAGACACAGTGGTAAAATAAAAATATTATTATTTAAATGAAGTTGTAAAAAGATAGAATGTTTGATACTGATTGTATTGTAAAGTGGCATGTTAAAACTGATAAAGTAGGATTTTGAGATGTTAAATGCTAAAATATTTGCATTCTTTGATGAGAATGCTCTTATAACTCAATTGGTATTTTCAATGAAGATGTCCATTATTCAAACCTCTCAACTCCAACTTAAAAAAAAAAGCCAAACAATAGCCAAATACATTCTTGTATTCTCTTTTTTTATTTTTATTTTTTCCTGAAATTAATGGCATTTATTTCATACATATATACTAAATAATAACAGCTCCAAGTGAACTCACATGAAAAATAACTGACCCTAATAATTTTCCAAGGTTGGAGGTACGGTGAGAAGTATTCGTACTAGAGCCTATATTAACTTTTGTTTATTCAGCCAAAAAAAAAAAAATTTTGTTAATTTTTCCATTAAAAAATAAAGAGAAATCTTAACAAATACTGTAAGAGTGTTGTTTTAAGAACTATTTTTAGAAATATTTTATGAAAAAATAATAAAACAATTAATTTTGTTAACAACTTTTTACATTTTTTTTTTTGAAAGTGGTATAAAAATCTTTCTATTACGATTTATTAATAATTGTCCTAAAAACACCTGTTAATAAATAAAATGTGTCAATGACCAAAGGCAAAGAGGACAAGAAAAGAAAAAAAGATTCTACACGTAAAGAGCTGTACATGTTTCTCAATGTCCCAGTTGGTCTTAGGTTGTCTTTTGAAAAGTCTATAAATCATGTGTTAAGAACAATCAATTTATTAGACATGGGAGTTGAAAATTGACATTCACAGTTCACACACGTTATTTAGGTCGACTACTTTCGTAACTTCGTTGATTGAAAAGTGTTTGTGATTCCAATTATTTTTTTTTTTAAAGGAATTTCTATAACTTTAAAATCCTTATTTGTCTCCATCAGTTTCTCAAAAGGGGTATATAGCAACATCATATTTGTCCTTTTAGTGTGAGCAATTTTAGCGTTCATAATTTCATGTACATGTCCTCCAGTCAAATAAGACTAAAAAAGTACGTATAAACACCCACCTGTTGTGATAATTTATTATTAGTATTTTCATAACTAATTAGAATAAAGTCTAACGTGACCTCACAAGCAAACGTTGCTGCACCACCACCAAGGATAGCAAGAGGGGTGTGTTAGGGGATGGAGAGAGTTACCCCAACCCATTGTAGAGCTTGTAGGGCAAGGCAATTCTCGACTATGATTAATAAACAATAGGGGAGATCTCTATTAAATTTGTGACAATTAAAATCATTATTATTATTATTTCTAAACAGTAGATTTATAAGTTATGATAATCTAACCACTCCATCCATTTGTTAAAACCGCTAACGAAAAACTTGTTTCTAATACTCATTGGACCTCATATTTATCATATGTATTACTTTAATTCTCTTATCTTTTATCGTTCCCACTCTTTCTTATTTATATTTAAAGCTTTTTCTCTTTGTATCAATGTTGTCCCCCCCTCTCTATTGTGTTTTGTGTTGTTTCCCTCTCTTAAAATTTCTCTTTAATATGGAGAAGAAGACAACCATTCATAGCAAAAAGGTGTCATTTTGGTGTTAATTAAGCCTTTAGTCTTGTGATTTGACTTCATTTAAGAAAAAGGAATGGTTCATTGTGCCTCAATAAATAGGATTTTTATCTTGTCAATGACATTTCGTTAATATCCATGGTAATCAAACTAAAATTTTGGGAATAAACAATAAGTTATAACTAAATCAATGGAAAGAACTCTAATGCTGAAGTAAAGCAATTTAATACTATAGATATTTAACGATGGTGCTATTAATAAAATATAATTTACTACTAGAAATTGAAGAAATTCAAATCAATGGTACAACCACATGAATCTAAGACATTATAATGAAAAGAGTACTGTTCACTGAGTTTTAAATTAGAGAATTACAAGAGAAGTTAGTCTACAATGTGTGTTCTGCTTTGAGATGGGAGCCCTCATTTTATACTAGAGGCCTCAACCGTTATCAATTATTATTGATTTCACGTGAAATTTCATCCTTAACACTTGTCATTAAATTAACACAAAATATTATCTATTAATTCGAATTTTAGTAAATTGTAGCTACCTCCGTACCTTAATTTTATTTTTTTGAATTCTGATGCTGCCATCTCATCATCACATTTTAAATATGATGTACTAGATTATAATGCTTTTACTCTCTTTTTTTCCTTGAATAAGTACTAGACTATGCTCCTTTTACATATGTTGTTCCCCTGTAATGACACTCCTTTTTCTTCTTCTTCTTTTTTTTTTTTTTCTTTTTTGATGAGAAACATATGAAATTTTCATTCATTGAAATTGAGCTACAACAGAGAGAAACAATAGTAGTGAGAACAAGCAACAAACAGCTACACGCCACTATCTTCAACTATTATGTGCTCCACAAAGCTTGGACACACCTTTCCAAACCTGTGAAGTACCTGAGAGTCTAGCTGCCCTTGCAAATTCATGGGCTGCTCTGTTGCCACTCCTTTTCAAATGCTGAAAAGAACACCGAGAAAATGAGGAAGAGATGCACAATGTGCCCAAAATCACCACCCGGCTCACTATCATTAATAGCTTGAATAATTGAGAGAGCATCGAATTCAACAATGGCATGGGAGATCCCTAAATCCAAAGCAAGGAGCACACCTTCTTACAGCGCCAAAGCTTCAGTGATCTCGGCAGAGAAAGGAGCAGGCAGAATTTTGCTTGATGCTGCAAAGAGAGAGCCCCGATAATCACGAATAGCCATACCAATGCAGGAAGGGCTGCCCTCTGAAGCAGGCCATCAGTATTAATTTTGAAAAAACCGGAGGGAGGGGCTTACCAAGCCATTGGGGAAGGGGCTAGAGAAAATGCAGGGAGGGTGCAAGCATCTTTATACTCACATAGCAATCTGTTTGCCATATCCCAAACCTGACTTGGGGTAGTGCCCGAGTCCTCATGTGTAGCTTGGTTGCAATTCCACCAGATGGACCAAGCCACAGCAACGAAGAGCTCCAAATCAAGTGGGGAGCCTTTCTCAATAAAGTCCAAGGCAACATCCACAAAATCTCTAGGCGAGAAAGTTACTTCAACAGGACAATTGTGCCATTGAGCCCAAGTTAGCTTGGCGTGATCACAAAGGAGAAGAGCATGGGCAGTGGATTCCAAGGCCTTATCACAAATATGGCAAAAGCTTGAGCAGTGAATACCCCTATGGCTTAAATTGAACATGGTTGGAAGGCCATTTACACAAGACCTCCATGCAAAGATTTTGAGCTTTTGAGGAATTTTCAAGCACCAAATCCGCTTCCAAAGAGAAGTTCTAGAATTAGGAGAGGAGCCTTCACCCTCCTCAATCAAATCCACATGGCTTGAGGCAATGTAATATGCACTTTTAATGGTAAAGACCCCCGTTTATTGCCAATCCATATGAGGCTGTCTTTAGGGAGATTATAATTGATGGGGATTTTTAATATTGTGTTGGCTTCAAAAGGAAAAAAGATGGACCTGACCACATCTACTTTCCACCACCTAGTGTCATTATCAATAAGGGAGGAAACCATTGGGTAGTCATTAAAATCTTATTGGGGTGTGATCACTTTGTGAGAAGATGGCATTGGCAGCCATTTATCATCCATATATGAAATCTTCGCCCATTACCAACCCTCCATCTTATTCCTTTTTTAATAACCTCGAGACTATTATGAATGCTCCGCCAAGTATAAGAGGGGCTGCCTCCTTTTTTAGAATTGAGAACTTCATCATAAGGAAAGTACTTAGCTTTAAAAACCCGAGCCATCAAGGAGTTTGGGTTGGTGAGAATTCTCCAACCTTGTTTAGCCAACATAGCAAGGTTGAAAACTTGGATGTTTTTGAGACCCATCCCACCATGAAGCTTCGATTTACACATCTTCCTCCAACTGACCCATGCAATTTTGTTCTCATTGCCTCTTTGCCCCCCATCAAAAATTCCTCATCATATTTTCTAAATCTTTGCACAAGGTTTTAGGGAGCTGAAAGCAGCTCATTGTATATGTGGGCACTACTTGGGCTACCGCCTTGATAAGAATCTCCCTCCCACCAATTGAGAGAAGTTTCCCTTTCCAACCAGCAAGTTTTTGCCACCTGATCCATTATTTCCGCAAACACATGAGCCTTGGATTTTCCAATGATAGTGGGCAGTCCAAGGTATTTATTATGCCTGGAAACTGGCATAGGGCCAACGATATTCAAAATGCTTTCCTTTTTCTCTTGAGGGGTGTTTGGGCTGAAAAAGATAGAAGACTTGTCGATGTTAATCTTTTGCCCCGAAGCCGCCTCATAACTATTGAGAATGTCGACAAGTTTCTGACACTCTTGGTCCTCCGCTTTGCAGAAAAGGAGGCTGTCATTAGCGAAGAAGAGATGGGTGATAATTGGGCACCCCCTACCAATGGACATTCCACTAATATGATTTTCACAGGCAGCTTTATGAATGAGAGCTGAAAAGCCTTCAGCACAGAGAATAAAAAGGTAAGGGGAGAGGGGATCTCCTTGCCTAATGCCACTTGAGGGGGTGATGTTTCTGCATGCCTCACCATTAATAATAACTGAATAAGACACAGAAGAGATGCAAAGCATAATCAGGTCCACCCATTTTTTGGCAAAACTCATTTTCTCCATAACTTCTTTGATAAAATTCCATTCAACTCTATCAAAAACCTTACTCATATTTAATTTAATTGACATATAATTATCCATCCCTTCAACTTTGTGATTCAAATAATGCATGAATTCAAAGGCCACTAGGACATTATCCGAAATAAGACGATCTGGAATGAATGCACTTTGATTTTCAGTAATAATACTTGGGAGGATTGGTCTGAGTCTATTAGCAAGGACTTTTGATATGAGCTTGTATGTGGTGTTACAGAGGCTGAATGGGCAAAATTCTGCCATTTTGGAGGGCTGGTTGGTCTTTGGGATAAGAGCAATATTGGTTTTATTTATTTCAGTTATGGGCATATTTGACTTCAAAACATTTAAAACCATGTTTGTGATACTTAACCCTACAATGTCCCAATATTTATGAAAAAAGATTGCGGACATACTGTCAGGTCCAAGTGCTTTGTTTGGGTGAAGCTGCTGAAGCGCTTTGGTGACTTCGTCTCTTGTAAAGACCTTAGTAAGCTCATCAGTCATATCCTCAGTGACACACCTAGGCAATGCATCAGTGACCTCACTAATTCCACATGGAGAGGAGGTGGAATAGATCTTTTCAAAATAAGATATTGCTGTAACTACAATGCTTTCCTTACTCTCACACCAAACACCATCATCATTCCATAGCCCCAAAATGGTATTCTTTTTCCTTCTCTCAGAAGCATGGGCATGGAAAAATTTTGTGTTTTGATCCCCTTCCCTATACCAATGAACCTTACTGTGCTGCCTCCAAATGGTCTCCTCAATATCTAAAAGATCATTAACTTCCCTTCTAAGCTGGTTAATTTCAGCCCCTCTAGTGCCTCTGTCATAAATGGTAAGAGAATTAAAAGCCCTTTTTTTCTCTTGAATTTTCTTTTGAATATTGCCCACCACATTTTGGTTCCAATTAGTTAGTGCAGCTTCACATCTTTGGAGGTTTGATGCAATCCCTTCTGGAGTAGCGGCTAAGGTGCTAGAATTCCAAGCTTCTTGAATAACTTCCCTACAATCTTCCCGTTTGACCCACATCGCCTCAAGATGGAAACGGCGCTTTCTTTTACAAACTAGGGAAGGTGAGTTGGTGGTGAGGAGAATACAATGATCAGAGGTTGTGTCAACAAAATGATGCACCTTCGGCTCCTTGAAATGCTCAAGCCACTCCAAGGTAGCCAGGGCCCTGTCCAAGCGCAACAGAATTCTATTACACCCCTCTTTCATGTTACATCAGGTAAAATCAGGGCCATAGTACCCTAAATCCTTGAAGCCACACAAATTTACAACCTGACGGAAGCTATCCATTTGGCGTTGAGAGCAAAGGACACCCCTTGCTTTTTCATTCATAGAAAGAATTTCATTAAAATCACCACAACAAAACCAAAAAATATTAAATTGACTATTAAGAAGAGAGAGGAGTTTCCAAGATTCTTCCCTGAGATAGGTCTTTGGATGCCCATAAAATCCAGTGAACCTCCACAAAAAACCATTGCTTGACTCAGTAATTATAACCTCAATATGATGGTCAGAAAAACTTTTAATTTCCAAGTTAGTGTCACTGGACCAGAGCAAGGCAAGGCCTCTCCTACGACCTCTACTAGGAACAATTAATCCATTCGAAAAACCCAGTCTATATTTTACTATCTCCATACGTCTACTCCTTATTTTTGTTTCAAAAGGAAAACTAGTTTAGGATTCCAGCGCCGTACATAATCACAGAGCTCAAAAACTGTCTGGGGGTTCCCAATTCCCCAGCAGTTCCAACATAGGGAATTCATTGCTACCGGCGGTGCTGCTTAGCAGCCACCGCCGATCTCTCCAAGTTGTTCGGTGCTTTAGTTTAGGGTGAGGCACGTAGCTTCTTATGAGGATTTTCAATACTCTTATTCAAACAGTCATGCATGGCCATTCTTTTAGTACCTGAGAGCCCAACTAGATTCTGTGCTTGCATGTTAATGTTTTGGGGCTTCTTTCCTTGGGCTCTAGCCACTTTTGTAAGTTCCCTCTCTTTGGGCTTAAGTGGGTGTTTATGGGCTCATTTTTAGGAGAGGGTTTTCTTATGGGTTTCTTGGGGCTGGATGGTTTTTAGGCCTAAGATGGGTGCATTTGAAAGCCCACAATAGGTGAATTGGCTTCTACTTCCTTATCTGTCCCTGAAGACTCATGGGGAGCACGTGAATGCACATCTGTAGTGGGTGTTGGGCTTGAGGGACGTACCTTAACATCATTTCCCTGGTTCTCTGCTGACAACACGATTGACTTGCTGCCTTGTCCCTAATTTGTGTTGTTGGGGCTGGTGAGATTGGACAGAGCTATTGAGTGCCTCATTTGCTCCGTTCTTAGCCTTGTCGGACTAGCAGACATCAGAGGGCGCCGATCACCAAGGTCTTCATCCATTCTTTCCTCCGTTCCACCACTGCTAGCGACTTTTTGTTTTTCAAAACCTCCCTTAAAACCATTGTTTGCTCGGATCCAATCCCCATATTGCCTATGATTTTCAGGCCTACTTTGATCCCCAGAGCAGTGTTTCTCATCATGACCCAAAACTCCACAAATAAAGCAAAAATTAGGAAGCCTTTCATATTTGAATGTAACCCAATATTTACCTCTTTCTGAATTGACAATATTTCCACCTCTTCTCAGAGGCTTATCAATGGGTATATCCACTTGTATTCGCAAAAATTTTGCTTGTTCAGCCAACCAAGAACGCCTGTCTAACTCAATTTACTTCCCCAACTTGCTTCCGAGATCCTTCCCAACTTCTTCTGTCATACTTTTAAAGGGAAGACCCCATATTTGAATCCAAAACGGAGAGTGAGTAAACGAGATATTGTCAACTGACAGACCTTTTCTCCACCTACATAGGAGTAGGAGATTATTGTAAAAATTCCAAGGACCGTTTCTCTCTACCCACTCCATTTGATAGCTTGAACTGGAAACCATTTTTTCCCACATCTATAATCCTTAAATCCGAACCCATCTTCCAAGCAGATCTTAGAGTGGATTTAAGAGCTCGTATATTTTGATGTCTATCTGCTAAAAGTCGACCAAAGAGACTCAGCGCGCACTCTTCCGAGAGGTCTGATCTACTAGCGGTTGCTATGGAGATTTCTTCCTCCTCTTCTTTAGTGAGCTGAAGATGTTGAATCCCATCAATGATTACTTGATCCATTTCAACGAGGGGTTTAACCCAAGCCTTGCGGGCTACTTGAGACCCAAAAGGAACCCGTATTAGAAAAGGGAGAGAAGACTTGTGCTAAGGCAAGAGAGAGTGGCTCCTACTAAGGGAGAGTACACTGATGCTAATGCCACTTACTTCTATCTAGAGCTCCTATGTTAAAATTAATATGATACTAACAGTCTAACAGCTTCATTAATATGTTTTAACGAATATGGATAGAGTGTTTAGGTTGTCATTGTCTATAAACATTAAGCAACAATATTAAAGGATTCATAGAGTCCAAAATGTTTCTAAAGCACGTGACTATATATGTTTACATATTTAAATATTTAAATAAGGTTAAAAAAATCAAATCAACATAAGATTTAAAGCATAAGGTTGATAAAGAAGGTGGGAATTTTAGGATAGTAGGAGTAGTTATTAAAATCTAAAATAATATTATGGTCATCAAACTCATAAAAGTCAATTACGGATTGCTAACATAGAAGATGGTTGTACGTGCGTACTTCTCACACGTCCAGACAACACTACCAAGTAGTAACTACCTAAAAGAATTAACATATTCAAATTACAAGAGAATTTTTTTTTTTTTTGGGTATCCTTTAAATTTCATGATAGTTATCAACTACTACTCTACTAGTAATCTTCAGCAATGAAAGCTAAACGAGTGGAGCCCTTCACAAATGGATCATACACTACGTCACTCCAGATACCCGCATGCCCAGTTGTTAACTATTAATGATGGGTGCGTGGAATATACTCCTTGCTAAGGATGAAGAGAATATGCTTGGAGTTGTGCCCTACTGCCCTTTAATTGGATTATTAAACACTCTTAGGAACTGTTTGGGATCCATTTATTTTGCTGAAACTAAATTTTTTTTATTGAAAGTATTGTAGATAAAAGTAAAAATTAGTTGAAATAGTACAATGAGACCCGTGAATAGTACTAAAAAATGCCGTAAAACCTATGGATAATAGCAAAAATAAGCTGAATAGTAAAATAAATTGACATAAATAATTTTTGCCAAACAGACACTTAATCAATAAGTAGGGGCATAATATTTTTTACGACTACTAATATGACTTCATATGATTGGTGTATAATAAAAGTGGGGTTCGTAGTGGACTTAGATGAAAGTGAAATATTGTTCTAATCACAACAAATAATGTTAACAGTTGTGATAAAAAAAATTACGATAAATGTTGTATCTCAAACTTTATCCTATTAGTTATAATGGCCAATTTCACAATTTTCTATAAAGATGTAAATTGAATGCTTTTATATTTCATGTGTTTCATTAAATTCTAGTGGAACTCTTTTTTTTTTTATATATATATATATACAAGATAGAAATTCTACCCTAGCTTAATCTAAGTGTATATGTGTGCGAAGCTCTCTCTTAGATACTTGAACTCCAACCCTTACCCCCCTCCACACCTCACAAACACTTATACTTATGGAGTGACCATTGCATTAAGGGCGTACAGTGGTCTAATGAAACTCTTATATTGCATGCTTCACATTAATAAAAAAAAAAAATCTAAATTACAATTATTGCAGATTGACAGAACCCTTGCAGACCATGGTCACACATGAGATACAGATATAAAGATGTAAATTGAATGCTTTTATATTGCATTTGTTTCATTAAATTCTAATGAAACTCTTATATATATTGCACGCTTTACATTAATTGAACAGAATAATCTAAATTACAATTATTGCAGATTGACAGAACCCTTGCAGACCATGATCACAGATGTGATACAGACCTCTTACATCGCTTTACCAAAAGTTCATTTTGAGGCCCCTTCAAATTGATCCCTCAGCAAGTCGTACTTCTTAAGCTCAGACATGGAGATGGAAGGAGACAGCTCATCTAGGACCTGAGAAATCAGGACAAAATTCAGACATAATTAGTTCCAGAAAATGGTTCTACAACCAAGTTTTGTTGTTTAAATTGAATGGTAAGCAACATTGATGTAGATGTACTCAACTCATTAAAACCTTGGAAAAATGTCTGTCACATGTGAATTGGTAAGGCATAATTTCAATTGATAAGTATGCTTTGATCAAAATTATTGGTCTAAGATATTGTAAAGTTTGTACTACCAAATATTTCAGACGCAAAATGGAAAGATCATATTAGATAGCCAATACTTATGGTTGTTCAATGTGAGTATTCTTGTATATTCAGATACAAAGAATCGGTCTTTCATAGGCACGGGCAATTTTATAAGTCATGACTGCTATTGGAATTATTTTTTGAAGAAGCATATGTCTTTCATAGGCACGGGCAATTTTATAAGTCATGACTGCTATTGGAATTATTTTTTAAAGAAGCAAATGACCAATAAATGAGCATTTCCAAAAGTTTTCTCAACCTAATCACCTATTTGGATACTGCTGTTCTCCATGGATGGCAGAAATGTTTAATTAGTATTAAACTAAATGATGCTAGAATACTTCCAACATTTTCCAATACAATAATACACGGTCATGACTTAGCTGTCAACTCAAAGCAAGCAGAATATATATGATTTGTCTCAAAGATCACTTTATAAATAAATAAAAAAAACTGTGTCATACCTTCACAAAATCATCGTATTCAACAACAACAGAGTCTGCTCGATCATCAGTGCTAGAAGAATCTGAATCTGAACTCAAAACCTACACAAAAACAAGTAAACAAGTCTAAGCACCTTGTCTAATCAATGTAGCAACCATGATTCATCACAAAAACCATTAGGTTGCATAAATGCTTCCACCAGCTAATTCAGCAACAAGGTTGAACTCAAATGAGCTACCTTGCATTTTGCAGCATGGAACCAAGCATCTGCACATAAAGCATACATGTCTGCTCCTGTGAAGTTTGGGGGACATTTCTTTGCTATTGAGTAAAGTGAAACGTCTTTATGCAATTTGAACTTTCGTGTTAGTGCTTTGAGTACCCTGGGAAAAGAGAAAATTAAGCTTCAAAGAGAAGCGCATCACATCACTAAATTTTACATAATGACCATGAAAGAGAAATGACAAGAAAACCAACCGCTCCCTATAAGATGCATCAGAATTAACTCCAATGTATAGCAGCTTATCAAATCTACCAGGCCGTAAAAGCGCTGGGTCAATTAGATCAGGTCTGTTGCTTGCCCCTATTATAAACAGATCCTAAAAGCCAGAATGATTAAACAAGGGAAACTTTTTAGGTTTAAGCAAAAGAAGAAAACTAAATACTAGTATAAATTTGAATGCAAGCCAAGTAAGAATGTAGGATAAATTACCTGTGTTGAATCATTTAGGCCATCAATCTCTGCAAGCATCTAGGACAAGGGAAAGTTTCCATGTTAAGTATTATAAATGGAATAAGAGAAAAGGAATTTGCCAAGTTCTATAGAAAAAATAATCTTCACCTGAGAAACCACTCTGTCCATAACTCCTCCAGAATCCCCAGAGGCCCCCCGAGCTGGAGCAAGAGAATCAAGTTCATCAAAGAAGATAACACATGGGCGAGCTGATCTGGCCTGCAAGGCATGTACAGTATTACAAATTTTGCACCGATGAAAAATTCTGAAATCTAAGTAATAGTCACCCCCCCCCCCCCCCAAAACAAAAAAAAAAAAGCAAGAGAAATATTGCATAAAACAAGAAGGATATTTTACCTTCTGGAAAATGTCTCGAACATTCTTCTCTGACTCTCCAATGTACATGTTGATCAGCTCAGGTCCTTTTACGCTGAGAAAGTTTAGGGAACACTCGGTTGCAACAGCTTTTGCTAATAAAGTCTGAGGTTTGAAACACAAGAATAACAAACAGATGTTATGAAGCAGGTAATTAATAAAAAGAAAAAAAAAAAAAAAGTGGCAAGTTAAAAGAACATCATATAACTGAAACAACAGAACATACTTTTCCAGTTCCAGGAGGACCATAAAGAAGAACACCAGAGCGCTTACGCAACCCAGACGAAAACAAGTCCTTATGCAAGAGAGGCAACTGCATATACGACAAATAAGAATCACTTCAATAATTCAGAACCAATAAGAAGTTAGATAGCAGCGGATTTTCAAGCCTACTTTTTATGTTTCATAATGTTGTTGAAGAACTACTGACTTTGATTAACAATCTCTTTCTTGGGCAATGAGGTGAAGAAGGTCCAACATAAAAAAAAAGGTGGTGAAGAGAGTATTTGAACTCCTGGAGTTGTGGACTCGACCTGGGTAAAGTATTATGAGACTATCGATGTGCAATATATTAATTTAAAATACATTGTAAAAAGTTTGACTCTTATCAATTAATGCACGGCAAGAAACAGGATAGGACAAGCTCCTAGCTTTCAGTCAAAAACATTTGATTCATGCAGATTCAGTAAATTTGTCATTTCATTTTTGGGTTGCCGGGGGTGCAGTTTGTAATACTAAATCTAACATGCTTTTGGATCCTGATAAAAAAAAAAGCAGTCTTTATGCATATTATCAAACAAAAAGGCAGCAGAGATAAAAGAACCCACCTGAACAGTGTCCAAAATTGATTTCTTCACATCCTCAAGCCCACCAACATCTTCCCATTTCACATTAGGAACCTATAGCAGATAATGGAAAAGAGAATATTTATAAATAAATAAATAAAATAAACCCGCAAGCAGCAGTACATCTCTCTAAGAATGATATTTCTCACAATAAAATACCTTTTACAAAATGAAAAAAAAAAAGAAAAAAAAGAAAACTGCAACACAAGACACCAGCATTATGCATGGTGACATAAGATAAGAATATGAAGCCAACTTAGCTGACTTAACTTACCTTCGGAGTGCCCAATGCTGATGCATTCCTTTTCTTTGATCGTTCCAATGCTTTGGTCATGCCTTCCTTCCTCAAGACCTGTGGTGCAACTTCATGTGAATCACTATGTAGTTCCTTGGGCTCAACCTTTTCATTTGGTACATTTCCACTGGGAATTAAGTTTGCACCAGCATCAGCAATCAAAGCACATAAATCTCTAGGCATGAACCCAGATGTCTGCCCCACAATTTCCTTTATAAAATCCTCTGAACCAGTCTGCAAGAAGCAATATTCTGACCCATCACAGTTAAACAGTCATGATCAAAAGAACAAAAAGTATGACCAACATGTAAGATATTCCTAAAGAGAGATATAGGAACAGTTTGGGCCCTCAATGACCTCAACCAATGAAACAACAAATGCAATTAAAAAATGAAGGGATACAATCCGTTGTGTCATAGGCTCCTTATTATCACCCTAGTTAAAACTGATTCGGTTATATAATTTTTTTTTTTTTTTAATCCCATAACACTTTTTGAACATATCCAAAGACATCTGTAGACGGATAATTCCAGACAGTAAGACATGGACATTTCACATACAAGGAACAAGTCAACAACAATCTTTTAACAACACCTACTGAAGTATTATATGCATCAATTGACATTAGTCCACAAAAGCTATTAAACATAAAACATACAAAAGAAAACAATGCGTTCGCTTACATTAGACAGGAGCTCAGACACACTTTGCAGCGACTGGGAAAGCATTTCAACCCTTTGTTCTTCAGTCAAAGGACCCATACTTATTTCATGGCTAAAGCAACGCCTTATGGTTGGAGGTAGACCTTCAGAACTGTCAGCAGCCGCAACTAACAACACTCTGTGCCTTCTTACCTTTCCAACATCCTTCATGTTCTGCATCAGCAGAGCATCAGAGTTAACATCTTGACAGACAGTATGAACAGTAAGTCTTGTTCTTGAGAATAAAATAAGAAAATTTCACTATGTAGACATTTCCTTTTCTCAATTTAGATTACTCTTCTTACACACACTCACAAGGAAAACCTTTGGATGCCCCCCAAAGTCGACTAAAACCATCTCCATTACATGGGCATCTAAGAGGGCATAATATCACAATTATCTCTTGTATTTCAAACCTTTTCAAAAAAGGACATAAGATAATATCCAAAGGGGTAGCAAATTCATTCAGAAACCACACCTTGTTAAGTGAAGGTCACTGGTCTGACTCTCCCCTACTCTTGGGGCTACTCATTCACTAATCCAAAAATATAAATTCTGTAAGAAAGATGACAGATGCTATCCTTAGGTATAAAAAAAGGTATAATGTATGAGTTTCAGCATCATAATATGAAGGAATCCAATTCCAATATCAACACGTGTTATGAAATATTTGTTGGGTGCTTTGAAGTACTTTAGTCTCTTCAAAGGAGACTGTTTAACCTCCCATTTATTGGTCAGGCCAAGCTAACAAGGTTCCACAGAAGTAAATTTGGAAACAAATTTTGTTGCAGTGTGGTTCTCAACTTTTTAAGAGTTCTAGGCACCAAAAATCGTCAGCCTCCACCACGTCTATTTTCAAAAAAAGGGATTTCTTCTGATCCCCCACCTCCCCCCTCTGTTCTTGCCATTATTTCAATTAACAAAAATCTAGTATCTAACGGAAAAGAAGAAGATGAAGAAGAAAGAAATGCAAAAAACTTAGGTTTTATCATTTAGCTTGCAATCATTCAAGAGGAGCGTCCAATAAAAAAAACCATAGCACATCAAATAGTTGCATCTTACAGAATCATCATTAGGTTCCCCTTCAGAATAAATGTCTTCATCCTCAGTGACTGGCTCTGAGAATTTCCGAATAACTGATGCTACTTCTGAAGTGATGCCTACTTGATCATTTGGTGAACCCTCATGAGAGCCTAAATTTCGGAAAACATCAAAATGGCGGAGAAGAAGAATTGTTGGCAAGTATCTGTTAAAAAAACAAAACAACAGGCAAAAAATGGAAACATCAATATTATTTTCTTCTTTTCCCCCAATTTTGGGCCATGGAACAACAATATCAAAAACCGAACCAACGACAACAATATTGTATGGCCAGATGTAACAAAGACACCCATTACTAGATGAAATGGTAGAAGGCCACTCGGTACAAAAAGTAAAAGGATGGGATAACAAGTGAACCTCCCAGTTTGGCAGTCATAAAATGCTTTATGGACCCAAAGTTACTCATACAAAATAACATAATTACTGGAAGGTCATTGAATATCACTGTAGTAGAATAGTAACCATGCATAACCCCTTTTTGCATAAGGGAGCACAGTTGCAAGCAATTAACAGTAGGGCAAAAGGCATAAATTCTGGAAAAACTTTATTTTAACATACTCAGCGTGCTCAACTGCTACCTTTGAGCTGTATTGAAAGCTTGAGCTAAAGCAACAGATGCTTTTCTTTCAGAGGGTGCTATCAGATTATGACAGCTATATTCCACTACATGCAGGCCCAATCGACGAGCAACATATCTGACCACAGTCCTCTTCCCACATCCTGCAACAGGTATTGGATCAGAACCCACCAGAACCACACAATTATACACATGCAAACAGAATCAATGTCATTGTTTTGGTACAGATTTTCTATTATAACCAATGATAGCTCACAGGGATACTAAACTGAACATTTGTTTATGCATGCAGTAAACTATATGAAGACAACAGATCAGGTAACATAAAACAAACCTGCCAAACCATGTAGTAAAACAGAAACTCTGAATTTTGAAGAAAGTGCTGACGGGCAAAGAGGTGGTGTAAGAATGGAGGCCAAAATTTTCACTGTATCTCCCTGCAAAGGTGGAAAACCTTTTGGTCCAGCAATCAACAAATCTGGGGGAACAGCAGAAGGAACACTTCCCCCAAGCACAAGGGCAGTTTGGGTGCTATTTACTCGAAGAAATTTTTCATCTGATGGTTCCAGAGCTACAACCTGAGGACATAAATTACATTGTCAAAAGAACCGGACCTACTTATGACAATCCTCAAGCACCTGTACGACCATAAAAGAATACAGGGATATTTACCTTGAAGTAGATGATGTTATCACTTCTATTTTGTGACTTTTGGTTGCAAGGAATGCAAGTAATTGAATTGCAATTCCAATTTATGCAAATGCTGAAAATATCACCTCTTGCTAGATACCTATCTGCTTCAAAGTATTTCTGTAGCGCCAAGTCAATCATATCTTGACGATCTTCAGCCTCAATAGATGACCTTACTTTGAGAGTCTCAAGAGTACCACATTCTGGTATCTTCACAAAAGAAGCCCTCAAATGTGAAGCATATCTTGGCAACCGAGCCAATGATTCCAACCCTACACTAATCCCAGAACCCTCAATCACTTCCCCAGACGTCTCATCATCCACTTTTGCTTGGAAATAAGACGCTAAAGTTTCTTGCCCTCCGTGGACAAGAGAATTCAAGCACAATACATGCAAGTCAAGGTTAAATGCCAAAATAGGAGACAAATAGGCAACTTCCACTCCCATCTGTAGACAACCTTCTGGTGCAAAAGTAGCTGAAGGAAAAACACACATTGTATGGGAACAACCAAAAGTGGATAATTTAATCCCATGTGCAGCTTCGTGCATGCCCGGAGGGTCTAAAACAACAACCTGCGCGATTCTTTGCACATTTGTCTCGATATTCTTGACAAGCACCTTGTGTATTCAAAACAAACAAATAAAACTTATGCTAATCAACAAATTATAGTGCTAGAAATTCCATATTCAGAAGAACATCCAAATTAAACTAAACTAAACCAAACAAACAAGATAAAACTATTCAACAATAAAAGCCTCAAAATCATATAAATTTGAGGCTTATAACTAGTCCCAAAAGCTTAAGCTAATAGGGAAGAATGATTTAATCACTTAACCATGATTATAATGAAATTATTACACAATATAATCTAAACTGATTGTGATTCAGATACAGAACCCATCAATAAAGCCAAGTATCAAAATTTTCAATTATTGCATTTCTTTTAGAAGTTTTTGTCGCGAAAACTGAGATTTTGAAGTGAGCTTTTTAAATTGTTTCCTTTTCCTTTATTCTCTCGACAAACAAACAGAGTTTTATGCTTGAAATTGAAATATTTTTTATTACCAGTGAGGCTGAAGTAATGGAGAGTCGTTTGAGGGCGCAGGTGGAGAGTCCAACCAAAGCGGCGTCGTCGAGAGAAGCCAAATTGGAGTGGTGACTGGAAATGACGATTTTATCCCTTGGGAATCGGAGAATTCCGGCACGTAGCTGCAAGGTGCCGCCGGACACGTCATCTTCGACTCGGTCAGCGAGTTGCGGCGGCGGCGACGGCGACGATGAACTGAGTACGGAGTTGATGAGGAGCTTGGTGGAGGAGAGAACCAGAGGCTTCCTCCTCTCCACCATTGCCAAACAAAGTTTTTTATACCACACTCAAAACCCTAGCTTTGCTTTCCTCAAACCCACACCATTTCACAATATTAACTCTCTCTCTCTCTCACTGTGTCACTGTGTATGCGTGTGTTTGTGTAAATATATACAGAGCGAGCGAGAGGGATGAATTGAGCAAATCGACGAAGCTGTTTGTCTTGGGAGTTTGTGTTGACGCGATAAATCTAACCGTTTTCAACGTAATCAAATCTTTTGGGCTGGGCTTCCAAAATGAAAAAAGAACAAACCTTACGTGGGCTGCTGGGCTTCAACGAAAGTTCAAAAGTTTTTTCATCATTCAAAGGATAAAGATTAAAGAGATCGTATTAGCAAGCGATATTCGTGTTAATATCGCTCTTCTAAAAAACATGTCAAAAAATACTTAAGCAATAGCAATCACTTTATCCTCAATATGTAAACAACTAGTATTTGATTGAGGATTATATGTCGTCTACAGCAGGTTACCCAATAGACATAATCAATGTCAATGACCTCCATTCCTAAGACTGCAGAAGATCTATTGTACAAGTGTGCCATGATCTCCACCCGGAGAAAGGATATTAATGATGAGATGAACGGTTTTGAAGACAATGTTTTTATCAAGGCCAACAACAATTCAAGAAACAACATGATTTGTAGCAAATTAACCTTAAGATTTTCAACCAGTTCCATGATGACAACTTGACAACAACTCCATATATATTCAAGCCATATCAATGTCAAAATACATGTATAACTCAATTGAAAAGGATTCTAACTTGTTATTAAAAGAAAAAGTGGGGGTGGAGAAAACAACAGGAGGAGTATAATTTTTTTCAAATAAATTAACATCTAAAAAGTATGTTTTTGGTAACAACTGCCAGTTGACTAATATATTCTACTACAGCAACATTTCTGATGGAAATTACCAGTACATACCCTTTGAATTCCTTACTAACAAAGAAAAAAAAGCAACATTTCTGATGGAAATTACCAGTACATACCCTTTGAATTCCTTACTAACAAAGAAAAAAAAACATTTGTGATAAAAAAAATTGTCCCTAAAAGGTCAACTTTAAGCCAATAGTAAATAAGTAAGATAAAAAAAATAAAAATAAAAGAGGAAAATTGAATCTTCACTCTTCAGCAAGGATAAAACATAGGGAAATCATAACATGCTGTATTGATAAACTGAATCCAAGTAGTTTGAAACAGATAGTTGCTGTCTTCAAGTTCCCATCAAACATTAGAAAGGAAACATGCTAATACTACAATGGGGAATGAAGACCCCGCACCTAACTCACCACAAACAGACATATGTATCAATCCCACATCGCTTAGCAACCAAACAGTTTCTATATTCATATACTGCAGCATAGTGGAATCGGATGCCGAGCTCTGTAACGTGGGCTTGTGACCCATTGTGGGGGCATTAAGGTGGGCTGAAGAACTTTAGTTGTGGATAACCTTGAAGGAAAATGGCACCTGTGGGGCATTGTGTGGGCCCTTATCGACTCTCCACTGGAGAATAAGAAGCTCGGGATGGCACGTGCAGTAAATAATGGGTTACGGTTGTTGTGTATAAAAGATAATACACTTCGCGTAACCAGCGCTGGCTTATCAGAGCAGTGATACGTCCCTGAAGGACACGAGCTTCTTCCTCTCCAGTGGACCAACGAGTCGGTACCCCTCAGGCCTACCCTGAGAGGCCCACTCTCAATTCCACTTCCATCTTTTCGGCCCAGAATATTTTGCCTTTTATCATTAATATTTTTTCAGTGAGCCCAATCTCAATTATATGTTCGGTCCTCCGTTCAAGACAGCCACTTTTTATAACATGCTGCTGTATTAATAAACTGAATCCAAGTTTCGAAACAGATAGTTGCTAACTTGCTATCTTCAAGTTCCATCAAATCAAACATTAGAAAGGAAGCATGCTAATAGTATAGTGGGTATGTAGACACCCCCCCCCCCAAACAAACATATGTTTCAATGTTTCAATCCCCACATCGCTTAGCAACCATAGTATTTCTTTCTTCATATGCTACATCATAATGGAAACAGAAGCCGAGCTCTGTAACATGGGCTTGTGACCCAATGTGGGGGCATTAAGGTGGGCTGAAGAGTTAAGAGAAGGCTCCACTGAAGAAAAAGCTCGTGCAAAACATATAGGCCACGGTTAGGGATTTGGAATAAGCTACGAGTTTCTGACTCTTGGACCTGGTGCTGGCTTATGCTGAAGCTGACTCTCAGGCTAACTCAGTGAGTCAATTATGTTTGGTTTTCTCTCTTCAAGACAGCTACTTTTTATTACAAATAGGAGGAGCACCCAGTTGGGTCTTCTTCAGAAAAATGCTTTCTTTATCATCCAATCATTTACATCAGTAGGTTGTTTAACTGAATCAGAGTTTGAAAATGAATCAGAAAGAAATTCTTTTACAGTGTCTTATCTCGTAAACTCATGTGGGTTGTCACCAGAATCAGCTCTATTAGCATCCAACAAGGTACACTTTCAAAACCCAGATAGGCCTGACTCAGTGCTTAATCTTCTCAAAGAGAATGGATTCGACAATACCCAAATCACCAAACTTATCAGGACTCGTCCAACCTTGCTTTTAGCTGATCCTGAGAATACCCTTTTGCCAAAGATTGAGTTTTTCCGTTCTATAGGGGTTTCAGGCTCTGACCTCCCTAGAATCCTCACTTTAAGCCCTGACCTACTGCGAAGGAGCTTGACTAATCACCTAATTCCATGCTATGATTTCCTTAAAAGTGTGCTTCTTGTGAATGAGAAAGTCATTACAACTATGAAGCGCTCACAGCGTGCTTTTCTATGTGATGTAACCAATGTTATGGTTCCAAATGTTGCTCTTTTGAGAGAACTTGGAGCACCTCAATCTACCGTCTCTCTTTTGGTGACTCATTTTCCAAGTATGGCATTCATTACACATGCGAAGTTTGTTAAGGCCGTCCAGGAGGTTAAGGAATTGGGTTTTGATCCTTCAAAAGCAGTGTTCGTGCAAGCAATCCAAGCGGTTTTGAAGTTGAAAAAACCAATGTGGGAATCTAAATTTGAGATTTTTAGGAGGTGGGGTTGGTCTAAAGAGGACACTCTCTTAGCATTTAAAAAGCACCCTAATTGTATGCTTTTATCAGAGGAGAAGATCACAAAAGCAATGAAATTCCTTGTGAGCAAATTGGGTTTCTCAACAAAAAATATTGCTAAAAATCCTGTGGTTCTGAATTTAAGCTTGGAGAAGAGGATTATCCCTAGGTGCTCAGTTGTTCAAATTTTGTTTACCAAGGATTTGGTCAAGAATGATTTAAGCTTAGCGACTTTCTTACTGCCTACTGAGAAGTGTTTTTTGGAGAAGTTTGTGATCAGATTTCAGGACAATGTTCCTCAATTGTTGAGTGTGTATCAAAATAAGATGGAGCTTCTGCATGTAGAAATTCAATCTGAGAAGGTTGGTGAGACTGAACTGCTGTAACATTTTGACTTCAATATAATGTTATTCTTGACTTTCATTGTCATAATTGCTAATTTTTGCACTTTAGATATATATATTAGATTGTCTTATCTTGAACTGTTTGCACATGTGTATGTAATTTCCAAGACAACAATCTCAACTACAAAACCCTGACATAGATTGATGGTTTTTCAAACGGAGTAAATCATACTCATTAAGTGAGCATTTGGATCACGTCCACGTTTTGGTGTTTCAGCCTTTTTTCTTTTTCTTTTTTTTGGAACAGCGCCTGTGCACATGAACAGTGTATCAAGCATATGAACAGTATTTTGTGTGAACAGTAACCGGAAATTATTATTTTTATTGTTTTCAATTTTCAGCAAAATAAGCGGTATTCAAACGCATCCTAAGACTCAAGAATTGAGAGTTTACCTATTAGACGACATGAGTAACTTTGATGGCTTTAGTTTAGTTTGCTACTCTATTAAGTGCTTAATGTGTTTTGTGCTATGTTCTGGGCAACACAAGCAAGGCCCTATTTACACACCTAGCAATGTCATCAAATTGCCCTACATTAGGTCTATTACATTATTTCAAACAAATGGAGTCTTTTGACAACTTCCAGCTTTTTTTGTTGGTACTTTGTTTGATTGGTGTCGTGCTTGGGGACTTACAAATAGAGATTCCATTCCAATGTTTATTGAGTTTCAATCTTTTTGTACATAACTTTTGTATTTTCTGTAGTTCTTTAGGCTATTTCATGTCATTTTGCATGAAGTAGTCTCTTTTCAATAAAATTTTTATTACCTATAAATAAAATGCAGTAGTCTCTTTAGGCAGATCTTGCTAAAAGTTAAAATAGGGCATATATATTGCTCAAGGTTCCTGCTTGTGCAGGCTCTAGGAAAGGTGATACCCACGAGACATGGTTTAAGTGAAGAGCAGTTGCCGTTACAACAAATTCTGACCTCAGGATCGAGCTAACAGTAGTGCTCTCAAATTGAGTACTTATGCATATGGGTTGTGTTTGCTCCTTTATTATTAGATATGCAAATTTACCATATGTGACACAGAATTCAGTTATGACAATTCATTGTTTTTGTCTGCATTTTTTTAATAAAAATTTCTGTCTGCTCTTATGATTGTTGATTTGTAATTTCAACCTTTATGGCTAGATTTGTGTGGATGTTTAATGCTTCAAGTTTTCTAGTGTGTTCACGGACTCATCTGTGATAGGTCTGCTTTGTTAGCAGTTCCAGAACTAGATTTCTCCATTTTTCTCCCCAAAAACAAAAAACAAGAGAGAGAGATGGGAGAGAATGAGTTGATAGGATAGTTTATATTATTTTAATGAGTTGTATGTAAAAATAAAAACCGGGATGTTGTGTGAATTGTAAAATGAGTTGGTAAAATATAAAGTGGTGTTTGAGGATGTAAAATATGTTTTTCTTTTTTGTATCCCTAGATGCTAGTGCTCTTAGGGATTTGTAAAAGTTACGAGTTACTTATCCCTGACCCAGCGATGCTGGCTTATCAGAGCAGTGGCGTATTGGACACGAGCTTCCTATTCAGTCCCACAGGTCCACTCTCAATATCCACTTTCACCTGTTTGGCCCTGAAGATTTTGCCTTTTATCTTTTTTTCTCTATCAATCAGTTTCAGATTCACATAGGCATAGGTGCTTAGTCGATGAAAGATTAATCAGACAATCAATGCAGCCCTACTGAAGCTGACTCTCAGGCAAACTCAGTGAGTCAATTATGTTTGGTTCTTTCTCTTCAAGACAGCTACTTTTTATTGCAAATAGGAGGAGTACCCAGTTGGGTCTTCTTCAGAAAAAATGCTTTCTTTATCATCCAATCATTTACATCAGTAGGTTGTTTATCTGAATCAGAGTTTGAAAATGAGGTAGACAGAAATTCTTTTACAATGTCTTATCTCGTAAACTCATGTGGGTTGTCACCAAAATCAGCTCTTTTAGCATCCAACAAGGTACAATTTCAAAACCCAGATAGGCCAGACTCAGTGCTTAATCTTCTCAAAGAGAATGGATTCGACAATACTCAAATCACCAAACTTATCAGGAGTTTCCCAACTTTGCTTTTAGCTGATCCTGAGAATAACCTTTCGCCCAAGATAGAGTTTTTCCATTCTATAGGGGTTTCAAGCTCTGTCCTCCCTAGAATCCTCACTTTAAGCCCTGACCTGCTGCTGTGGAGCTTGACTAATCATCTAATTCCATGCTATGAATTTCTTAAAAGTGTGCTTCTTGTGAATGAGAAAGTCATTACAACTATGAAGTGCTCACAACGTGCCTTTTCATGTGATGTAACCAATGTTATGGCTCCAAATGTTACTCTTTTGAGAGAACTTGGAGCACCTCAATCTACCATCTCTCTTTTGGTGGCTCATTTTCCGAGTATGGCATTCATTATACATGCTAAGTTTGTTAAGGTCGTCCAGGAGGTTAAGGAATTGGGTTTTGATCCTTCAAAAGCAGTGTTTGTGCAAGCAATCCAAATGGTTTGAAGTTGAAAAAACCAATGTGGGAATCTAAATTTGAGATTTTTAGGAGGTGGGGTTGGTCTAAGAAGATTTTTAAAAAGCATCCAAATTGTATGCTTTTATCTGAGGATAAGATCACTAAAGCAATGAAATTCCTTGTGAGCAAATTGGGTTTCCCATCAACATATATTGCAAAAATCCTGTGGTTCTGAATTTAAGCTTGGAGAAGAGGATTATCCCTAGGTGGTCAGTTGTTCAAATTTTGTTAGCCAAGACAGCAATCTCAAATATAAAACCTTGACATATATTGATGATTTTCAAAAGATTCATTAAATCATACTCGTTAAGACCCAAGAATTGGGAGTCTACGTGCTAGACCGGACATGAGTAACTTTGATGGCTTTAGTTTATTTTGCAACTCTTTTGAGTGCTTCATGTATTCTGTGCTTTGTTCTGGGCACCACATGCAAAGCACTATTCACCTAGCAATGTCCTTCATTAGGTCTATTACAATATTTCAAACAAATCCATCTTTTGACAATTTTGAGTTCTCTTACAAGTCAGTCTAAAGCAGATAGAGCTAAAAGTAAAAATAGGGCATATATAGTGCTTGAGGTTCCTACTTGTGGAGGCTTTAGGAAAGGTGATACCCACAACAAATGGCTTAAGGTTAGAGCAGTTGCCATCACAACAAAGTCTGGCCTCAGGATAGAACTAAAAGTAGTTTTTTTTTTTCAAATTGAGAGCTCATGCATATTGGTTGAGTGCTCCTATATCATTAAATATGCAACTTTACCAAATGTGACACAGAATTCAATTGTGATAATTAACTGTTTTTGTCTGCATTTTCAACCTTTATGGCTATGATTTGTGTGGATGTTTAATGGAAATTTCTATCCAGAGTGGTTTTGGCATGAAACTGAGAAGGGCGATTATTTAATGACAACTTTGATTAAGTTCATCAGTAAATCATATGAGAAGAAATATACTATGTATTATAAGATCAAACTTGACATAACTTGATTTATGATTTCTCTTTGCTTTGTTCTTGCCAAAGATCTTGTGACCTATGCTCTTGGAATCTTCCTCTACTTTCCTTGCTCTTTTGATAAAAAAATATATTATCACTTTTAAGTTTGTTCCTTGGGATGATCTCCCATCAGAAATGTTCTGCGTTTTTCATAGTAATTCCAACAAGGGAGTTGTTGGATGTGTTGCTGCTAGAGAAAATAAACAATTGTTGCCTAAAACGTACTTCTTGGATGTTAATTTAATGGAAATTAACTTTTTTTCTTCTTCTCTTCCGTTTCAATTGAGGTATATATGTATTTTGACATTGATAGAGTATGAATGTGGAGGAGTTGTCGTCTTCAGGGAACCGGTTGAAAATCTTAGCGTAAACTTACTGTAAATTCTGTTGTTTCTTGAACTGCTTGCCTTAATAAACCATTGTCTCCAAAATTGTTCATCTCACCATTGATATGGCACATTAGGTATGCATTTGAATAATAAAGATTTTCTGCAGTTTTAGGAATGAAAGTCATTGACTGTGTCTACTGAGCAATCTGCTCTAGTAATCACATAGTTGTGGAACTATTTAAGATGAATTGATTAGTCCTTAATCACATAGTTGTGGAACTATTTAAGATGAATTGATCAGTATTTTTTTTTTTTTTTTGTGTGACAAATGTTTTTCTGGATGTTGTGATTAACATTTCTTCCCTTTTTTTTTTTAATGATGTGTATATATAAAAATAATAGACAATCAATCACTCATAATTTGTCATATCAAAATCGTAATAGAAGGTATGACACATTAAAGAACTCATTAAAAAAGAAGGTTTAGGTTCAGTATCTTAACACGTAATTAAGTTTTGTTGTCGTAAAATAAATAAATAAAAAATAATGTGTACATATAAAAATAATAGACAACCAATCACTCATAATTTATTATATCATAATAAAATGAGTGACACATTAAAGAACTCATTAAAAAAAAGGTTTAGGTACAATATTTTAACATGTATTTAAGTTGTGTTGTTCTAAAAGAAAATTTAAAAAAAAAAAAAAAAATGGCGTGTACATATACATATAATATACCATCAATCATTCATAATTTGTCGTATTAGAATCTTAACAAAAGGTGTGGTGCATTAAAAAAATCATTAAAAAAGAAGTTTAGTCCAAGGTGTCATCATGTGCACTAAAGCCGAATGGCATATTGCCACGAAGTAATTCCCGGACACATAACGGCATCCAATTGGCTCCACTGCACATGACAATGGACCATGGACCCAAGCCACAAAACCACACATTAGCATGCCAATTGGATGGCTACAATCCCAGACTTGCGTGTCCCTCGCAGGCTTACTCAAGGGCAAGGCCCACTGAAAAACCAAGGTCCAGGCAATTGAATTATCTTCATTTCAATGCATATTTTTTGTGCGTGCCACGTGGTTGGCTGCTTTTTGATAATCCGATCCAGCTGGTTATAAAACTGAAAGCAGTACGTTGTTACATGCCTTTCTCAACTAACTACTCACTTTGCTGACAAAGAACAAAAAACTTACCTTACCTAGTTACCTCAAACTCTGAACTACCAAACTTCACAATCACACTGCTACACGCATACACATCAACACTACGCGGAATCCTAAGTTTTTTAAGGTAAGGTGTGTTGGTCTGCGATAACTTTGTTGGAAATTGGAACCATACATATATACCATAGCCCCATACGGCTATAATACCTTTTTCTAAAGTTAAAAATATTACTTCAGCTTTCTGAAAATCGGGCTTCGATCATGGAAGAATGACAACGAGCTCAAGTACTGTCTATGAGAAAGTCTAGAATACCCCCCCACTATTCCATTGTTGTTCAAGAAAAGCTTTTGGTTAATTAAAGAGTTTTTTACTTGAAATGGTTAGGGAGTTTCTTTATACAATTATACTCTTTCTAAAAAAATAATTAAATAAAAGATTTGATGAAATAATGAGGAGAGAAGGACAGGTTGACAGCTCCAGTGGAAAAAATAATACCTCTTTGGTCGTGTAATTATACACTAATATAAGATTAAATTAGTGTGAATAATTGTCTAATCAAATTAAATAATGTGTTTGGATCTATTATGCGTACCCATACACCTATTAGATTCTGAATCAGAAAGGTTGTGCCTACAGACTTTTACTCTCTTCCCACAACTTTCAGCTCTCAACTCTCTCTCTCTCTCTCTCTCTCTCTTGCTTTGCTTTCGATCTCTGTTTCTGTATGCCCTTTGGTTAAGCTAAACTATCAGCCAAAAAGTTTCCATTTTGGATCAGAGAGAGAACTTGTTGTTTTTATTAGAATTATCTCTGTTTTATGCATGGCAGCTGTAATCGTCTAATGTTTCTTTCAAATCAGCCTATGTGCAAAGCCTTTTAATACCGAGTTTTGTTCTTTCAGTATTTCGATTCTGGTTTCTAACTTCTAAGGCTTTTCTGAGCTTTGTTTATTAATGTTTTCTGCTTTTCAAATATATATGAATTTCTTTTGTTTGCGTGTTCACTCTGTCTGGTAGTGTCTCCTCTGTTTTCCCTTCTTTTATTCTAGTTTATTGAACCTATATATATTCAGCTATATATTCTTTCCTTATTTTTTGGTGATTATTCCCTTGTTTCACTGAAAACTTTCTTGAGTCCTAAGAAATATAGCCTTCCTAATATAGGGGCAGTGTTTAAGTTTAACCTGACTTTGCTGAGTAAAACCGACTCTGGTTTGGTTTCAATCCCACGTGTTAAAGCCAGCTGTTTTCTATAAATTCTATCTCTAATCATAAACCCCATATAGTTTTTTACAACTATATTAATAAAGGGATTATGGGGCTTTTGAAAGTTGTGGACTTTGCTGGTCTTCTAGTTGCCATGTTGTTGTTATTTACTGTGCTTTTGATGGGTTCAGTGAGTGGAATTGGTGTTAACTGGGGGACACAGGCAACGCACCCTTTGCCGCCTGCAACTGTGGTGAAGATGCTAAGGGACAATGGGATTCAAAAGGTTAAGCTTTTCGATGCTGATTCCACAACTTTGAATGCTCTGAAAACTTCAGGGATTCAAGTCATGGTGGGTATTCCTAATGACATGCTTAATACTTTGGCTAATAGTGTTCAAGCAGCTGAGAATTGGGTTGCTAAGAATGTGTCAGCACATATCTCTTCCAATGGTGTAGACATCAGGTAAATCCTTTATCTCTTCATCTTTTTGCAATTACTATGCTTTTCTATACAAGTATTTATTCAAGTGATACCTTGCAATCATGTTAACTCTTACAATAGATGTTCAATTAGTTAACTTATTCACTTAAATTGTATTCTTGTATGCACTTGACAAAGTTGTTATTCTTACAGTTTTATTAATTAGGAAAAAACTTAGATACAGTTCCTTCGACATTGTATTGTAGGTTCTCCAAATATAGGTTCTCCAATTAAATTTAACCGCATTTTTGTATTGATTAATGCAGCGAAAATGGTATTGTCTTTTCAAGGACAATTAAATGCAACCTTGTGGAATTGGGAGTTAATAACATTGAGCATAACTGTGTGTGACAGCTGCAAGACAATGAATCTTATCACCATTTTTAATACTATTTGCATAATTTTTCTACTTATTGGGGCGACAAAATGTTTGGAAGGGGTTTCAAAGAATCAGCACCACACAACAAGTTCATTAAAAATTTCAGAATTCCTATAGTAGAAGAAATTGTGATTGATTTACAAAAAATATATCACAAATTTAACAAGAGCTGCTTGCTGTGGTCAGATTGCAACACTTGTGTCTGTAAACACAGGAATAACAGAAAACAACTTCAATGGGATAAAGACTTCATTTTGTATGGGTCTACTTGTGTCCTAGTTTTCCTGAAACCAAACAAACATTTGAGATTGACTTGCACACTTCACCACAGACATTTATAAACAATAATAACCTTATAGAATGAAGCACATAGTTCTCAAGATCTACTGGGTCTTACAACTACTAGTAAATCCTTATACTCTTTAAGATTCCCACTAGGTAGAGTTTATTCAGCCTCATTTTATAATGCTTGCAAATTA
Source organism: Castanea sativa (assembly GCF_040712315.1). Classification (NCBI taxonomy): domain Eukaryota; kingdom Viridiplantae; phylum Streptophyta; class Magnoliopsida; order Fagales; family Fagaceae; genus Castanea; species Castanea sativa. Next base: position 28,011,944 of record NC_134022.1, read on the forward strand.
TCCTGCATAGCAAATTATATAACATTTTCATGTTTAATAATGCGTAATACAGGTGTACTGAATGTTTCCTATCAAAACAAAACTAGGTAGAGTTTACAAAGTTACTATCTTTCTAAATGAAAAATAAAAAAACTTGTACAAAGTTTCTTTTTATTTGCATGTGTCAGTAGCCTAGTGTGGTTATTTAATCTAAATTAGCTCCTCTTTAACTCCTATGTCTCTCATTTGCTAGTTATTTATTCATTTATTTTATAGCTTTGACCTTGGATATGGCATACAATCATCTATAGGTATTGGCATCAAATCAAATGGGGTGCCACTTTTTGTTTAAAAAATATATATGTATCTTTAATTTGCATCTCAACAGCCTGACACTACTGGAGTCTTCTTGTGGCTCCATTTTAAGAGACCTTAATAAAAATGACCTAAATAAGCTAATACTATTTGCAATTACCCTCTCTCCTTATCTTATTTATCCTCCCCCACTTATATCTCTGAACATCTTTTGATGGCTAAACATTGGTTACAATCCTGGAGGATATTTGAAATATTTCGAGAACAACATGCTATTCCTATAGTGCAATCTATCCAACCTTGGATTTCCTGCAATCTGAAGATATTTTATCTGCTTTTATTCACTATATTGAGCCTGTCCCTTCAGAGCCTATATTCTTTTTGCTTTCAAGTTGCTTGGTGTTGCATTGGGAAAGTATGTGTACAATATTTCAGTTAATTGCTGCCTTCATATTGTTTTGCTTTCTCAATCAGTGAACAAACAACATTGTGATAAGGATAACCCAACATTGTTCTTACACAGACATGAATAAAGAGCTATATAATTTATTTTCTAATGATTTGTATTGCCAGTTTTGGTATATATTCAAACCAATTCGTATTTGCTATTTAGCTATTTAAATTATTCTGTAATGATGAGATTTCCATTGCTTGATTATAACCTGGTTTCCGTGATATAAGATATCATAAAGCAAATTCTCTCCTTTTCCAATCAATAGTAAGAATATACAACTGAGTTTACATAACATCACAATGTTCTGCAACTTTAGTATTCCTTTTGCTGTAGTAGATAAAATAGGGCCCAGATAGATATTTATATGCTCTGCAGTTTTTTAGAATATAAAATTTTGGATAAAAGCATTTGTTTTAAGAATAGGATTTGTAGACATGCATTCCTATATACCATTTACCAAACTGTAAAAGAACAAGAAAGGTTGAAGGCAAACTATTTCTGGTCATTTTTGGTTCTTATATGAGCTTGTCTAGTTTCTTTGAATATGCAGTTTATGTTTGTCTGTTAAATTTACCTTTTCAATTTCATACATTCTCTGCAAGGTATGTTGCAGTTGGGAATGAACCATTCTTGACAACGTATAACGGAAGCTTTGAAGCGATTACTCTTCCCGCTCTTCAAAATATCCAGTCAGCACTTACAAAAGCCGGTTTGAGTAGTCAGGTTAAAGTCACTGTCCCCCTAAATGCTGATGTATACCAGAGTACAAATGATTTGCCTTCTTCTGGTAACTTTCGTGCAGACATCCAGGCCCTGATGGTGCAAATTGTTCAGTTCTTGAATGCCAATGGAGCTCCTTTTACTGTCAACATCTACCCCTTTATCAGCCTTTATAATAATCCCAGTTTCCCCTTTGACTACGCCTTCTTTAATGGCTATTCATCTCCCTTAAATGATAATGGAAGAATCTACCAGGACATGTTTAGCGCAAACTATGATACCCTTGTATGGGCCTTACAGACTAATGGCTATGGAAACATGTCCATAATTGTTGGAGAAATCGGGTGGCCTACTGATGGAGATCAAAATGCAAACTTACTGAATGCTCAGAGGTTCAACCAAGGTTTCATGTCTCGCTATCTGGCAGGGCAGGGGACCCCAATGAGATCTGGTCCCTTGGATGCTTACTTATTCAGCCTTATAGATGAAGATGCCAAAAGTATTCAGCCGGGTAATTTTGAACGGCATTGGGGGATGTTTTACACTGCTGGAACACCCAAATACCTGCTTAACATTACAGCAAACTCGAACGGTTTGGTAGCAGCAAGTAATGTACCATATCTGGCTCAACAATGGTGTGTTATGTCACCCTCAGCTAGTCTTGATGATCCACAAGTCGGACCAAGTGTCAGCTATGCTTGTGCAAATGCTGATTGCACTAGTCTTGGATATGGGACTTCATGTGGAAGTTTGGATGCTAGGGGGAATATCTCCTATGCATTTAACAGTTACTATCAGATACAGAATCAGCTTGCGAGGGCTTGCCAGTTCTCAAACCTTTCAGTTGTCACAACTACAGACCCATCAACTGGAGATTGCAAATTTAGGATCATGATCAATGTGCCTACAGCAATGCAGAGTATTAGTAGTAGTGTTGGATCACATAAACAACCCGTTGGTTTATTGCTGTTTTTATCTTTGTTTATCCTTTCAATTCTGTGATTTTGCTGCTAAGGTACATTACTAGCTTGCTTCATTTTTTTGCTTGTATATGTAGACAATATATCAAATATTAAACTTTCATAACTTAATAGTTAGGGAGGTGGATTTTCATATACAGAGACACAGAAAACTGCTTTTGATAATTGTCAACCAGATTGAATACTTGTGAGCTATGTGATATATGTGTGCGCACGCAGGATAAACGGTTTTCTGACCCTTTCCAAGCTAGGCAATCACTTTGTTTTCATGGAAAAATGGCTTAAATATGTCTCATTTTAATTTAGTCATTTTTGCTTTTGTTCACTGAGGTTCAAAGGAATTTGTCATATATTTGAGAAACTGCAAGTGAAGACGTTTACATTTTTCAGTCAAGAAGGAAACCAAGGGAAGGAAAAACAATGTAGTGGAGAAAAGCGTTCTTTGTTGAAAAATGCTTTCAATAAAAGTGACTTGTTTTGTTGCTACTAGTGACTCTGAAAATGATCCTGAAAACAATCTATGATGTTTGACTTGCGCGACACAGGGAAAAGCAGTAATATTTAACGTAGCATGATGGTTGTTGCAATAGTAATGCTTTTGGCCGTAATAATGTGTGTGGACAACACACAAAAAACTGAGAGAGTGACACTTTTCAAAGGCAAATATATGAAACATTTTACTACCGCACACCCTTGGTGCGATAGTCACGTACTCCACAAGTATAAATGTTTGTAAGGTGTGGGGGGAAAGGGTCAGTTTCAAATCTCCAAGAAGGAGCTTCATACACATATACACTTGAATTAGGTTAGAGTAGAAACTCTATCTTGTATAAATATATATATATATATATGAAACATTTTTCGCATGGCAGTTAGGCGGCCTTAGAGCATTCACAATGGAAAACGTCATCATATCCTATTTTACTATCCCAAAAAGCTATTTTATCAATTATACCATATTATTTTACAGTACACATAACATCCAAACTTTTATTTTTTCTAATCTACTCATTAAAATAATATATATTACCCACTAAAATAATATAATATATTCTAATATAACTCTCTCTTTTTCTTCTTCCTCATCTCTCTTCCACTTTATCAATGAAAATATATTATAATTTTTACTAAAGTGCTACAGTGTTAGCACAATTGCAAAAAAATTTGCAATTGTAAGATTTTACAATTGCCAATGGGAATGCTCTAAAAGTCTAAGGTCTTATCTTTCTAAAATTGTAAAAAAAAAAAATCCCAAAATTATATAATGGTAATTGATTAATTAATAAAATAAAATAAAAATATAAGTGGGTTTTGCTTTCCTTCCTTCATCTCCTAGAAGTCTTCTTATTAATTTTTTTTTTTATTTTTTTTTTAACTATCTTCAAAAAGTTCTCTAAAATATTGAAACTAGAAATTTAATCCAAAGTGTCGTAGTTAAGATTATAATCGATCAGTTTTTTTAATGCAATTGCATTTTAGTGAGTTAAACAAATATTTACTTATTTACTTTTGTTGCTTCTCCATGAAGTAGGACCCAATATATTCCTTTTTAATGAAGGCCAATAACAAAAGCCAAAAAAGAATGTTATAAGTGTACCGAATAATCATTGACGGCTAATTTTCCTAACAACTTTGTCTAAAAAAAATTCATAACAACTTGTAAAATAGATGTTAATAAACATAAATAAATAAAAACTAATTTAGCAATTTTACATCCCAAAAAAAAGAAAAATATTTTTTTTAATAGTATTTAGGTGAAAATACTATTTTAGTCTCTATAATTTAGGGTCGCAGTCAATTTGGTCCTTACATTTTGATAAAAGTCAATTCGGTCTCTATTATTTTCAACTTGCAATCAATTTAATCATTACCGTTAAGTCACTAATAGAAAATGCCCATGGCAAATAGTGTGCTTTGTTTGTACACTCGGAGCTGACATGACAACTTAAATAATGATAATTTTTTTTATTGACAATTACACCTCAGCATCTAAATAAAAAAAATAGTTTATCAATATTAGAAAAAAACTATTAAGAAAAAAATAAATAAATAAAAACATGAATTCAGATTTGAGAAGTTGGAAAACACAAATAAATCTGAAATTCCTACAAGAAATCACTAAATTTTCTTCAAATCCTCTCCTTCGCACATTAACCTCTGAATCTCTAACTTCTTTTCAACAAACCCACCAAAAAAAAAAAAATCAGCTTTCTTACATTACTTGGTGTGCTTTTGCCCAACTTCATCTTCTCCCCCACCACCACCACCACCACCATTAAACTTAGTTGTTGGGGACAAGATGACAAGCTCATTGTCACGAACCTGAGCCATGGCCATGGCATAAACACTCATGAAGCGGAAGTGGGAGAGAAAAAGGGAGATTGAGAGATGAGCAAATCTGGGTCTTGATAGCGGCTATGGATTATGACGGAGATCTAGGTGCAACGGAGGTATAAGGTAGACAATAAGAGAGGGAGAGGAAGAGAGAAACACAGAGATGGGTCTTAATCGTAGAGAGAAGGAGAGGAACCATTTTGTGCTTGGTTTTCTTTGATTTTAATTATTTGATAGTATCCCTTTGTATTTGTGTATGATATTGGAGCTTCAAAGGTTGGATGTAACTTTGTGAGCTTCATAGTTATTTTGTTTTGTGAATGTACTGAGTTTTATTTGACTTGTTTTGTAACTTTTGTTATATATAAAAATTTTGGATTGAACCTGTAAATAATTTTTTGTTCAAATCAGTATGTACTGAGTTTGTGTTCTTCCCATTTGAAAATAAATTTAATTATATATTTTTCTGGGCTTATGTTCTTTGAGTTCATTTTCAATTTGTGTTTACACTTCTCAAATCTGAATCCATGTTATTTTTTGTTTTTAATAGTTTTTATTCTTTTTTTTTTTTATCTCTCTAATATTGATAAATCTGAGGTGGCATTTTTCTAATGTCAATAAAAAAAAATTATTATTATTATTTTAATTGTCATGTCAATTTCAAGTGTGCCAACAAAACACACCATTTACCATATAATCATTTTCTGTTAAAAACTTAACGATAATGACTAAATTTATTGCAATTTGAAAATAACAGAAACAAAATTAACTACTATCAAAATGTAAAGACCAAATTAATTATAACACCAAAATGTAAGGAATGAAATGGTATTTTGGCCTAGTGTTTAAAATAGAAAATAAATATTTTTAATCGATATTTAAATATTTTTATTTTTAAACCGCTAAAATGTATTGCCTTGCCTCAAAATGTATTAAGTAGGCGCTGGTTTTCTGCTTTAAAAAAAAATAGGCGCTGGTTTTTCACCTCTTTTGAGATATCAACAGTCAACCATTGACCGCCAAAAACTTTATGCACCAGATCTTGCCCAAATTCAAGGTATTAGAAAAAAAAATTCAATGCTGACCATGAAACAGCTTCAAAAAAATGTATACTATGAAATTGGCAGAAAATAAGACATAAAAAAATTCAAGAACTTTTTTCACAATAATAAGCAATCTAATAGATACAACATTTGCAACTAACTAAAGTGCAAATTCTACCGCCAAGAGCTCTGGAAGCTGTAGCTTAACTAGCATTTTTGGTGTTTCAAACAAAAACATTTGGAATTCAAATCCTCCCACCCCAATCATTGACCTAGTAAAAAAAAAGGTGCAATATCTGACGACTCACAAGTCTAGTGCCAAGTTACGAAGCACAGACATAAACACAGGTACTAGTACAACACAACAACATGAGCAATTTTTTTAAAATTATAACATGAAACAACTGATATGACACCTGTATAGTACGGGTACAACACGGATATAACACGGGTATGACATCCTAAATGAAGCGCCCGTGCTTCCTAGGTGCAAAGAGTCTTATAAAACAATTAGAACCTCTTAATATTTGTAATGAAGATGTTCATGATTCAAATCCATCATTCCATGTAAATAAATAAATAAAAACTGCTAGTCTAGCAAGCTTTACATCCTAATTACATTCCATTTTACCATCAATAGAGAAACTGAAAGAATAACATTAAAAGAAATAGAAAACTACAATTTTCCTAATACTCTATCTGGCCTTTTAGTTTCCCTGCACCTTAAAATGTAATATGGAAGCAAAATTATTTTTAGCAGTTGAATCATTTGAAACAAACCGATCTTGCATTTATAATACGAAGCATTTGGCTAGAGATTGTGCTTTAATAAATCAATCAAATACCAAACAATTTGAACAATTCACGATTTTATGGCTGACTAGAGTGCTAAGCTGGCAGGTACTTGGTTCAAGTGACACATTAAAGTCACAATTTCATCTTTTTTTTTCTTTTTCTTTTTTAACATTAGTTTCAGAAACAAAGTATATTCATAATATTGTTCTTTTGAAGGTCTTATAAGTGTATACCTCAAGTTCACCCCCAAAACAAGTACAGTCAACCTTAGAGAGCTGGATATACGCTTCCATTCCATCAATATTCCCTCACCATAATCCATACAGTCATCAATATATCCTCAGCATAATCCATACAAGAAACATAACAAAATCAATGGGGTCCGTATACCTACTATATTTAAGCCAATACTAACAATGCCACCCTAGTCAATTTGCTCATCGGAACAGTAACATTCCAAATTGAGATAACCCTCCTTGAAGAACTCAACCAACCAAAAAATTCCAGAGCCAGATTCAAGCGTCAAAATTTGAAGAAGAAAATGACTTGTAGGTTTAGCATGTCATTATAAATGAATGATAAGTCAAAGAGTGTAGGTAGGCAAGATCATCATTAAAGACTCAACTGAGCTCATCGCGCCCACAGTGCCAGGTGAGAAGACCGAATATTTCAAGGTGGAGACCATCTTGGTGCTCAAAAATTATGCTGCCTTGGACAAATTCACAAACCTTGATTTGCAGCTAAAACTTGATGCAGCAGCTCAGGAAATGAACCAGGGTTCATAGTTCATTGGCATAGAATTCATACCTCATATAGAAGTCATGATGATCGATCTTTAGCACATTCATTGCTGTAATGGTTCCACCTGAAAGTATGCCTTGAAGACTTAACACCGAGGTAGTCTATTTTGTGGTGCTCTCTTTACCTCTTTGCCCCTAGTCCCTTCTGCTTTGATACTGCCGCTGGCATTCATAATGTCTGATTTGGCAGTGTTTAGACTGAACCTTCTTCATCTGTAGGCAGACCTTTCACGCGTTACAATTATAGATTTAATCAAGGATTAAACCAGACACACAAATCTATGCTAAAAAATGATTACACACAAATCTTGTTGAAACAGTAATCAATCAAGATTTGTGGCCAAAATAGCACCTGATAGCTTATATAAGTTTCTAGTATAGTAGACAGTTCTTCCAGATTTGCTTCAATTAAAAACACAACCTTTCATTCAATGGTTGCAAAATCTTCTTGGTTACTTCAAAATCTTGAGAGAGGGAGGGGGGGGGGGGGGACTTTGAATATGTTCTGTGCTGATTTTAGGTATGCTTGTACTGGGCTTGTGTTTAGTAAAACTTATGGGTTTTTTTTTTTTTTGGCTAGATAATATACTCAGGCACCTGAGGGTATTTAAACACCCACTGTTTCCCATCATCCCATACTTATTGGGGGGGAGGACCTGGAGGTGCCACTTGCCTGAAGGCCATTCAAAGAATGACTAAGGTTTGGTAGGAAAAGGGCTGTAAAAGAGGTAATAAGAAACTGAGATTGAATTTGTCCGTAAGTTGTGAAAAGTAGAGTAACAAGTACAAGCGAACAATATTGTTAATAGTGCACATAAACAAAACCATAAATAATGATAGTGACAAAGAAGAAGAGAAAGTGAGGAGTGAAAAGGAAAAGTAACACACTAAGGCCAATGTACCTCAATGCTCAAAACACTCAATGTTTCTATTAATCAAATCCATGAATTCTTTGATTATATTGAGCATAAATATAAAGATTCTTTCTTGTAATAGTAGTATTAGAAATTCAGATCCTGCTAAATTAACAACCTATGGAAAAAGCATACTTGCAAACTAGTTTGGAGGAAAACTCCTTCAACCCACTACATGGTAATTGAGAAAACCATACATGTATACTTTTAGTTACATGACCTATTTAATGATTCATCTGACATTTTAAATGATACGTGCGGATGTCTTTATGAGTTACTATGTAATGGGTTGGAGGAGATTGCCCCAAACCGGGAGGAAAACTTTGTCCAAAACCTGATAAGGTAATAAACCACTAACTTGGACTCAAAGAAATATACCTAAGACACTTAAATCTCCTGCAAAATTCTAGACTTAACTCAATTACCACAGACCATTATCCACAGAAGTTGATGAAATTACAGTTTTGCCATTGATAAGAAAACTAGCTATAACTTGTAAAACAAAAACCCAAATCAAAAACTATTTTAACCCTAGAATAGATATAATAACTAGACCTTTCAAACCATAGACTCTTGATTCAGTTAGACTTCACACATTGATCATATAATAAATCTTCAATGGACAAAATTGTGAAGTAGCAACAAATTAATCTTCTGTGGCAGCATCACTTAGCATATGTGCCAATTTCAATATAGCATATGTTGGTAGTGCAAATATATTTACAGCCCATATAACAATGAAAAAAGAATTTCCTTGTGAAAGGTCAGATGTATAGAACCTTTCAACAAGATGGTGCCTTTTCAACTCTCTCCAGTTTCCATTTAAATGAACAAAAGCACCAACCTTCTTGTCATTTAAATTTGTAATGTGCAAGTCAAGTATTTCCCTGGCATGTCTCTTTATAATCTAAAAGGTGTACCCACAACTCCAGTCTATTGAGTGCTACACATTTTTGCATGTAACATGTGATGTTACCATTCAGTCACTATGTATTGAAGAAAAACTATTTTAGAAAAAAATAAGTAAAAGAAAAACGTGAACCCACCAGATCCATGATGTTGCATCATTCTGACATGCCCGTTTGATGCTTCCGTAAGTATTCTCTTGACCTAATATCAGCCTGTAGTTTAATAAAATAAAGACCAGAATCAAATACAATATCCATTCAACTTGATATGTAACATAACAGAAAGAATACACACACTTGTATCTTCAGCGGTTTAAAGAGATGAAATACTTTTTTTTTTTATCAGTAACAAACTTTATTGAAAATTGATTTAAGAAAATACAGAGAAAACAAGGCACACAAGCATTGTGCTAAGAGGCAACAGAGAATAAAAACTAAATAACAATGGAAGTAAAAAAAATCAAGCATATCAGGCAGATAATTGAAAGTAACAACACTACGTGGCATGACCCAATGAACCCCAAATAGCGAACACACCATATTCCAAAACTCTTGAGCTAAAGTAATGAAATACTGTGGCCATATGACCAAAAAAGACCTTGCTGCTAACATTCTCACCCAGCCATATGTTAGATTCCAATTTGAAAGAGCACAAGAAATGTATCTAACAATCAAAATGATGGCCTTTTTAATATAGATCAACTTCTATGTAAATTGAAATCTGACGCACAACAATACTCAGAATGAACCATGAAATTTTTTTTGAGAGAATGCCGTATTCTATATTTACTATCATCTAAGCTGATAAATTTCTGGAGAAGAGGTTCTCCAACATGGTACCCATCATACAGTGTTTCCCCACCAGAGTACTTAGGCTCCATGCAACTTCTCGAGTTGTTAAACTAGCAAGAAGCCTCCAATGGTAATTTGATCAGACACTAGTTTCTTGCAAAGAAAGTGAACTATCACCAAAGACTGCATACATGATACAACTTTAGTTTTATGTAATTGATGCAGTAGTGGTACAGGGCATCAGAGTTTCCATATTGCAGTTACGATAACCCAATAGTAAGTCTATTGTATTAAAAAAAAAAAAAAAGGACCGAATAACATTGCATAAATAAACTTCCATAGCTTTGGAACAGATCTAGATTTTACCTGCCGGGTAGGCTCTGGCACGCGATACTTGCAAGTCATTTTAACAATTGTGATGGCAGCATCAAGTGATACACGGTGACCAACAGAAATAAATATAGGCTTCAAGGAGCCCTTTGTGGATCTCATTGCCTATAAAGAGAAAAATAGGGTTTAATTACAATGATTTAAATCAAAACTTAGGAACAACAGATAAACACATGAAACCAGATGTTGCGAAGAGCATGAATAATATATCAAAGGATGCATGTTTAGCCTTTTGCCTTAGATTGTGGCATATGCCAACCAATACAATGTCACTATTTCAATGTCTTCTAGCAAACTCCCACAAAAGCTTCAGAAGCTGAAATCATCTGAGAGTGTCTAAACCTTAGCTTGTTCATAAAGAGGGCGGGTGTGATTGCCTTCCATACATACTCTGATGCTCATCTTATTCTGACATTATATTTCCCACTGATGGGAAATATTTTCAAGAACACAATTTAAGCACTAAAGACGATGCCTATTTCAGGAAATAAGCAACCTAGTGCATGTCTTCTAGCAAACTCCCACAAAAGCTTCAGGAGCTGAAATCATCTGAGAGTGTCTAAACCTTAGCTTGTTCATAAAGAGGGCGGGTGTGATTGCCTTCCATACATACTCTGATGCTCATCTTATTCTGACATTATATTTCCCACTGATGGGAAATATTTTCAAGAACACAATTTAAGCACTAAAGACGATGCCTATTTCAGGAAATAAGCAACCTAGTGCAAGTATGTGCCTAGTGATCTTGAACACATGACCTCATCCTCTACCCAATTCTTACAAGCAAGGTTTTTCTTTTTTACGCAAGAATTACATATGCAAGACTAACTCCTCATATCAGGAAGGATCGTATTAGGCATGACATAGGATTATGAATCACAAGTAAAAAAGTATTCAGCAGCATAGTTGCCAAATCATCAACCAAATTTAATCAAAATATTAGTTCTTTACTCCATATGATACTTCCACCAACAGATTTAAATCAATCCACCAGTGAACGGTACACAAGCAATAGAGACTGAATCCATTGATCATCACCTCTTCTTATGAATTATTCACCAGTTTATGAACCAAAAAAAAAAATTTATACAGTAAGGGTGTGCCAAGCACATGAAGCAGTGCATACTGGGCAACAAAAAACTTTTCTTTCCTTAAACTTGGGCAATGAAACACATGAGAGCCATGGTAGCAAAGCTACAATTGGGAACTCTTTCCTGTGAGAGTATAATAGGGTTCCTGTCTTATAATTTTTTTTTTTTTTTTTTAAAAAGGAGTAAAATAGGGTTCCTGTAAGAGTATATTAGCCATTGAACTGATAAGAACAAGTGCCAAACTTGATCTTCACCAAAATTTTCAACCTAGAAGTAAAAAAGGAGTGTACAAGTAGGATTCTGAGCTTCCCTGACAAAATGAAAAATCATACTTCGATTACTTTGCCTAACAAAAAAGGAAAATTTCTCAGATTGCCGTATCTTAGCCAGCCAACTATTTGTAGTCCATTACAGTTTGCCATGTATGTAGTTTAAATGACGTTAAAATGACTCTATTATGTTAAATGATGAACTGAGAGATTTAAATAATGCTTCAAAAGTATAAGTTATAACACTTGGTTTCTTACTGCTCCCCATATTTTCCCGGAGCATCCACTCAAAGTAATAAAATCTTCAGCGCAATTTTCTTTGGTTTCTAGTAGTTGTCTCACTCCAGAATAAGTAAGACCATCCACATGATGCAGCTGAGATATATAAGTTCAAACATTGTCATAACTTAACCAAAAGAAAAAGTAAGCAGGGATCAAGTTCTCAAGTCAAAATGAGAACTTGATATATATATTGGGACTTGAATTTAATTCAAGAAGAATCAATCTCTAATATGGTCAGAACTTACATTTTTTACTTATCAAAAAATAAAAAGGACTTACATTCTTTCCAATCCCAATTGTAGGGAGGTCAGCCAAAACACCTAGATGGCAAGCCAAGCCAAAACCTATAAAAAAGAAGTTTATGTTTTGAGATTTTTCTCAGGAAAATAGAAGGATAGGTAACAATTGATGACATCACCAGTTGACATGAATCACTCACTGTTCACGTACACAAAGAACCATAAATGGAATCTACCTTCAAAATTAAGTGAACTGAACTAACAAATTTCAAACTGGTATAAAATGCTTTATTGAGTTTTGTGTACAATGCTCAATAAGAAGAATATACTGTAATCAGATTTGTGACAAGCACTTGCCTCGAGGATGAAGTATTCCGTTTCCATCAACCATTAAAACCTGTTCATTAAAAAATGAAACCAGTGTTACAAGTCTGAACGGTTATCCAATAAACATATGAAAATTTTCAGAATATATACAACAGTTAGTAATGTGCCAATCAGTTAGTACCATCTTATATCACATACTTTCAACCTATGCGTAGCACATTTATAGGACTTTTTGTTAATCAATAATGCTATTTTAAAAATTATTCAGTAAAGTAACATTGTTTTAAACTTAATTTGCAAAATAGCCTTTTGTTAAACTTGTCTTTTGAAAAGATGAACTTCGTCTCTCCAAGAGACAAGCTTCACCCACTATGCTGTCATGGATAATGGAACATGGCCATTTTCATGTTTTAAGTGGAACTCATCTTTTCTAAAGATGAGTTCCCTTTAAAACAGTGGAACTCATTTTTTCTAAAGACAAGTACACTTGAACTCACATCTAGCCAATGTGTTAACTCATGAATCATGAGTAGTCCAAAACTCCAAACTATTACATATATTTGCAAATTAATTTTACAACATTGCTATTTTTTGGCAAATAATTTTTTAAAATGTATAATTTAAGGCATCAAAGGAAAGAGTAGTAGTAGTAGCACTAATGATTAACATCAAACACAGCTATCACCTGTGGATAAAATGGACTTGCATTCTTTTTCATTCTCTCCAAAAGCTCTAGAAGAACCGGGGCCTGCCCAAAAAAATAAACACATTCAAACAGAACATCGAAACAAAGAAACAGATAAGCTAGCTTTCGACCTTTTGTCTCGCATTATACAAATAAACTATCAAAAATAAACAATTTCAAAACAAGCAATTCTTTATCGCCCATTACGCAAATAAGCTATCGAAAATAAATAATTTCAAAATGGGCTACTTTTTGTGTCTCGTTATGCAAATAAGTTATCGAAAATAAGCAATTCCATAACGTGTATATACGAAAGAACAATAATGAGCTAAGAAAAGAAACCTCTCGGAAAGCAAGGAAGCCAGGAACATAAGGAACAGTAAGTGTAACAAGATAGTAATCATGATACACAACTCGAAGGTCTTGACTTTGAATGTCCAACACCACGAGGGTCCCACAAGCAACTGACGTGTCCTCCTTTGAGAAACTTATGTCGACCCCACCAACGTATCTCAACAACACTTCCTCTTTTTCCTCTTCCTCGTTTTGTTCCGATAATTTCCATGAGAAATCGTCCTCTGTTATCAGTCTTCTCTTTAGATAATCTTGAGCCTCGATCCACTGCTTGTGATCATCTTGCGATGTGTTTGGAGATGATGATTCCTCGATCCCAGTTTCTGGTGCTTTTTCCATGTCCGGGTTAAGATTCTCGGTGTAACCAACCAGCGGGTGCGCTAACGTGAGAAAATTGTTTCACGGAATCGTGGATTCGGAGATTCCCAGAGAATGTGCTGTGTTTGGTAACGCACGGAAACTCGTCCTCATTGCCTCGTCGTATAGTAACTTCTGATGTTGGTTCACGCAATCCTAGACCATGAATGTGTTGTGCAAAGCCGTAAACTAGTTTCCAAAATGTGCCGTGCAAGGAGAAACATGAAAATATCCAAAGTCTACTCTATGACCATAGAAGGAAGTGAAGAGTAACTTGGTTTTTTTATGTTTGGTCTAATCGGTCTTGGACTATACTCTCTTTTTTTTTCCTTTTACCAACGTATACTTTTGAGTTTTCAACCCATATTTGGGGATATTTGGGATATTTGCAGGGTAGCACAGGGAGGGAATAGAATATTGTAAGTTAACACATGTTTGAAAGATATTTGTAAACTAGTATCTCGGGTTTTAGAAATTTAAATTCCATATAAGACTCAAGGTTTAAAAACTCGCTTTCTACTTGCTGAGTTGGACATTATTATGCCATATTGATCTTAAGTCTTAAAGACTCAAGTTCTACAAAACAAAACCGAGTCTTTAAGACTCGAAGCAAGAATCTGGAAACAGACGAAGAATCTGGTTTGAGATCCACCGAAGTTCAAAGACTCACTTTCTACTTGCTGAGTTGGACATTATTATACCACATAGATCTTGAGTCTTAAAGACTCAAGTTCTACAAAACAAAACTGAGTCTTTAAGACTCGAAGCAAGAATCTAGAAACAGAGGAAGAATATGGTTTGAGATCCACCGAAGAAAATCAGAAGCAAAACAGAGGAATATCAGATGGTTTGAGATCCATTGAAAGAACAGGGGAAGAAGAAGAAGATGACGAAGACGAAGACGAAGAGCTGATCTGAAAAGAAAACAGTGGAACTCGAGTTTCTAAGACTCAAGTTCTACGTGGAATTTTTTCCACATCAGATGCCACCGCTTGCATCTCGAGTTTTAAAAACTCAAGTTCTACCATTGAATTTGAGTTTTAAAAACTCAAGATGCTAGTTTTCCAGTTTGTTTTGCAACATGACAACTAACGATATTCTTAGAAAATTAACGCTAAATGGAAATAAAATTCCCCATATTTGGGTTATTTTTATTTTCACACTTTTTCATTTTTGGTTCTTATGTTTATTTCAATTTTCTATTTGGCACTTCATGAAAATTAAAATTTTTAAATGCAAAGGACTAAATAGAAAATTGAATCAAACATAAATGATCAAAATTAAAATTTTAATATATAAATAACCAAAATAAAAACTGTAGAGCCTGAACCCAAAATGCTCGATAATATTTGGGTCAGCCTCCCAATTTATTTGTTTGGATGGGTATAAAATTTCCTACAATGAGAAAACCTCCAGAGTCAACCCAACAGCCCAAGAAAAGGTTCTTCAGCCCTCTTTATCTTCTTTACCCTCGTGTGTTTGTTTCTCGAGAAGCCCTAAGTTATATTAAGCTGAAACATTCTCTCCCTCTTTGGTCGTTTTTCACTCTTTCTCGTGTATCTCCCCTCCAAAAATGCCAACCCCCGTTATCTAGCCCACTTTCCCTTTTTATAACGCCCTCCTAGTGTGGTCCCAATGATGATGTTTCATCCACTTTGTCACATGGACCCCACTTCTATTCAAGATTCCTGATCAGGTGGGATTCTTTAAGGATTCTCTTGAAGCTTGCACTTGATGCCAAATGGTGCTCAGCAAGTGATTTCCCCTAAGACACTATCGTTCTCATTTGTTCGAGTCATATTTGGTCTCTGGCCCATCAAGGTCTAATGGGTTGGTACCAACCTGATATTAGATCCTGACCTCGTAACTATACAAAAGTTAATGGGTTGAGCCCCAACATGATACTGGGCCCCAACCTCTTAACCATATGCTTGTACAAAAACAATCTCAAACTTTAAAGAACAAATCTATGGTTTAGTCTAGGTTTTTTTTTTTTTTTTTTTTGGATAAACTACATATTTAGTCTCTATCCTTTACACTATATTTCAATTTGATCTCTAACATTTCAATTGTGTCAATTTGCTCCTTAACCTTTTAGTGTCATGTCAATTTAGATTCTGCCGTTATATATTTGATGAAAATCGTTGACTTGACAAATGGCTAAAATAAAATTTTAGTTTATTCTCATTTCAACAAAAAGCTAATTTTTTATTTTGGTCATTAAACACGTTATTAATTTTTATCCAAAAGATAATTGCAGGGACTGAATTAACACGGTATTGAAAGGTTAGAGACCAAATTGACATAATTAAAATGTTAGAGATCAAATTGAAATATAATGTATAGGATAAGGACAAAAAACGTAATTAACTATTTTTTTTAAAGACAAATTATGATTGACTGAGAGGTTTTTATGTATTGTCTTTTTATGTAAAGTTTGTTTTTATCTTTTGTAAGAGCAGCTCAAAGTACTCTCACCAGCCATAAGCAACTGGTCAACAAAATTTATTATGAACAGAACCTTAATACACATTTTGAGGTAATGTTCATTAACGCACCAAATACAAAATACTTTTTACTCTCTCACTCATCCACACAAATTGACAGAGATGGAAGACAATGACTGGCTTACAATCCAGTGGCATGTTGTGGATGCGGTAAATGTTGAATTAGGAAATGATGGGTTGAAAGCAAATTGATATTTGGAGGGAGAAAAATTAATATTTAAATGAAATGTGATAGATTATATAGTATATAATATAATAGTTAGTGAATAATATATTAGCACAAATTGAAAAAGTAATATTTTTAGATCAAATTTGGCTAAAAATACTAATGCAAATGATCTCAATATCACTTTTTTTTCAATAAGGAAAAAAACTGGAATAGACACATGATAAAAGGAATTGAATGTTTCCTAATGTATTAAGTTCACAGATGAATGTAAATACATTAGAAGAAATAAATTTATGTTTTTTTTTCCTAATGTATTAAGTTTACAGGTGAATGATTCATAAAAATAAAAAAAATAAAAAAAATCACAGGTGAATGAATGAGTGATAAATAAATAAGTATATAATTTTAATAATACATCAAAAAAAGACAATATGTTTAGTTTACTTAATTATAAGTTATGTATCAGGAGTCATATAGCTCAGTGATATTGATTGATCTTCTTTACAATGAGAATTATAACTCAAAATATCAAGAGTTGTGTAACTTTAGTGATATCGATTGATCTCCTTTATAAGGAGAAATAGGATTCAAATCTTCATATTAAATAATATTGAATTATGTGGGTCTAGTTAGCTTAATTAATAAAATGTCTAGCAGTTGAATAAGAGATATGAGATTTAATCTCCGCCTACACTAGAAACTAATTGGTGTCTTGATATGATAATAAATAGTACAATCATCATAAGCGGACATCATAGGTTGAAATTTTATAAAATAATAATAATATTGAATTATAAAAAAATATAAATTAATAATGCCAAGTTATATAGTATAAAATATGATCCAATACATGCCACGATGACATAAATCTAAACCAAAATTTATAAATTGGACTGAGAAATAAAATCACCCATAAGAAACCAGCAGCTTCTTGGTGATTGGAATATGGGTGCAAGGGCGTCTGCACATTGATTAGCCTCTCTAAAGCAGTGGAGCAGACGGACCTGAGGGATGCTCGCCATAAGGTTCTTGTAATCATCAATAAGCGAGGAAAATTCCCCATTAGTATGGGTGGCTTGGGACAATAAAGATATCACAGCCGAGGCATCCACCTCTACTTGCACTGCCTCTAGTGACAGAGCGCAGCACCAAATTAAACCATCGCATATAGCCCAAAGTTCAACAACTAGGCTCGATGTTAGACCAATTGCCCTTGCAAAACTTGTTAACCAGTTGCCATGATAGTCGCGTATAAGGCCTCCACACCCTGCCAACCCCGGGTTACCCTAAGCCGAACCGTCTGTATTCAATTTTACCTAGCTCCTAGTATGGGTGTGAGTTAGTGCTTTAAATTTATCATACATTAATCTGAATACAAATTAAAAACTCTTCATAAGATAGATGCTCTCAAGTCATCATAAACAACAAAAAAAACAATAATTAAACATACAAATTATATTACTTAGCTCAACAGATTAAATAAATTGTTGTTAAAGCAAAGATCTAGATCTAGGTTAAAGACCTGCTCATATATATATATATATATATATATAAAAACCTAAAGCTTTTATTTATTTATTGCCCATCCATAATATTATAGCTTGATATATAGTAACCGCTAGGACCATTACAAATCTTTTGAATCAATAAATTTCTCTCTTGCTCTATTAGCTTATTTTAAATTATAAAAAATAAGTTGGGTAGGAATATAAATATTGTATACAGAAAAAAAAAAAAACATAAAGGTTTAAATTATATATAATTCAGCAAAAAAATTTATATATAAACAAATAAGAAAAAAAGTTTGGAAAAAAAAAAAAAAAACCAACGGAGACCCCCAAAAGCTCAAACTTATTTATTTTATTTATTAAAAAAAAAAGAAAAAAAAAAGAAAAAAGAAGAAGCTAGGGCTACAAAGGTGAATCGGGTCGAGTCGCTCTGGAACATTCCGACTCGTTTTCTCCAAACCCCTCTGCCTCTCTCTCTCTAGGATCTCCTGCCACTATAAAAAAACGAAACCCACTCAGCGACGCGTTCTCTCTCTCTCTCTCTCTCTCTCACTATTTTCAAGCTCTCTCTGCAACTTCCCAACTCCAAAAAAATAAAAAAACACTAACAAACACACACACACACACAGACACACAAAATAAAACCATAGCGATAAGCCCCCAAAAAATTCTTTCATTCTTATTTCTATTTTTCTTCTTAATTGTAAAACACAATCATATAATTTTCAAATAAATATTTATTCATAAAATATATATGGAGGCAGTCATGAATGACCAAGCGAACCAAGGTGGTGAAGACGAAGAAGCTCAGCCTCCACAACCACCACCTGTATCGGAATCTCAGCCTCAGTCTCAAGTAGAAGAAGAAGAAGAAGAAGACGAGGAGGAAGAAGAAGAAGAAGAGGAACCGAGAAATGAAGACGACGAGTTGATCGCCAAGGCTCAGAAGCTCATGGAGAAGATCACTTCCTCGCCTGAAAACCCTAGCTCCTCCGCTCTCCATGCCCTAGCCTCTCTCCTCGAAACTCAAGAATCGCGGTACGCTTTCTCTCTCTCTCTCTCTCTCTATCTCTCAAACTGTAATTTTGGAATTTGTATGCTGTAAAAGAAGGGATTGGATTAATGCCGAGGTTTTTTTTTTTTCGCAAAATTTGAAATTTTTTGAAGCTATGAGTGTATGTATGTATATGCTTGAAGTTTATCTATGCCTGTGTATATTTCATATTATTTTAATTATTTCATTTTGTTCTTAATTTGGTTTTGATAATTCTCTTTAGGTTTTTTGTGAGCTTAGTTGAGTTGAGTGATGTGAATTAAATTGATGATTTTTATTTATGATTTTGCAAGTTAAAGCGAGTTCCTTTGGATTACACTACTTATTTTCATAGTGTGTAATTTTTGTGATTTTAAAATTTTTTTTTTTTTGGATAAGTAATAGAAACTTTGTAAGCAAAATGAGACAATCAATCATGTACAAGAAGGTTGCAAAAGAAGCAAAATTGTACAGCTCTTCAAAAAGAGAATATGTAAGTGATAAATTCAAAAAAAGAAAAGAAAAGTAAGTTCTATGATAGAGCAGCTTGTGTCCACAATCTTGTTTACAAATGCTGTATCAGGTAATGGCTTTTCCGTTTGTCTTTTGGTTATGTAATAGGGGTATCTTCACTGGCCACTTACGGACTTATTTCTCAGTATTTAAGGACATCTCTTGCATAATTATAGATTACAAGAACACAAACAACTTTGGTATTTTATTTTATTATTGAATCATCCGGGGTGGTAAAAACCAAAGAGGTAGAAGCAAAAACAAAAAAAAAAGGTAAAAAAGATGGCTGATATAAAGAACAGGTTGGGCACAACTATGAATGCTGGAATGGAAGAGGATATGTAAGTGATAAAGAGAATATATATATATATATGTGTGTGTGTGTGTGTGTGTGTGTGTGTGTGTGTGTGTGTTAACAATTTTTTTACTCTACTGTGTGTTAAAAAGAAAAAAAAGCAAGCATCTCCATGGTAATTTTATAAGCCTTTTTAGGTTATCTACAATCTGTCTACTGGTTTTGCATATGTGGCTTACTGCTTTGGTAAGGTTCCACGTCATAAAAAGAAAAAATCATTTCATTCAGGAAGTCTGCATATGATTTATGTTGAATGGGTGTTCTTTGCATGTTCTCCTATCGGCTTATTGTTATTTGGTATTGTTTCTTTTCTTATTTTAACAAAAATGTTGGACTTTCTTTTTGTATGTATTATTTATACATTCTGCATTAAGTGCAGATACATGGAAGAGAATGGTCATTCCCCTAATAATATTCGTGCTTCACATAACATTGGACGGCTTGGAAGCTTAGTCCGGGTAACTAATTTTGGCCTCTGTTGATTTTTTTTTCCCAATCTTTATCGTTTCTGCTTTCCACTACCCCACCCAGCCTTTCTATGGTGGTGCACCATAACAACTTCATTTAGATTACTTAGCAATGTGTATCATAAAATTTCCCCTCTTGTCCTTAGGAAAATGATGACTTCTTCGAGTTGATATCTTCAAAGTTTTTATCAGAAGCAAGATACCCACCCTCCATCCAGGCAGCTGCTTCAAGGCTTCTTTTAAGCTGCTCACTGACTTGGATTGTAAGAAATTTGTCCTCTTTGATCTATTTGGTGTGATTATTGTGAGTTTATGGTGTGTTAACAATTGGATGAACTATTTTGCAGTATCCTCATGTTTTTGAAGAAGCCGTTTTGGAGAACATAAAAAATTGGGTGATTGATGATGCTTCCAGAATTCCTAGTGTTGATCACAAATGCCCCGATTATGAAATGTTGAAAACCTATTCTACTGGACTTCTTGCTGTATCTTTGGCAGGGTATGCTGCTGAAGTTAATTACTTACCACTTATTTTTTAGTACTCATTATATTCTTCTCCACCACTTTAGTTCTCATTATATTCTTCTGCACTAGTTTAATTCTCATTATATTCTGCTGAAGGAGATTCCTTACCACATATTTTTAGTTCTCATTATATCCTTCTGCACTAGTTTGCTTCACATTAATTTAAATATTTTGGTCGATTTCAGTGGTACTCAGGTAGTAGAAGATGTGTTGACATCTGGATTGTCTGCCAAGCTTATGCGCTATCTTCGTGTGCGTGTCCTTGGGGAGACAAATACAAGCCAGAAAGATGCTAATCATTTAACAGAGAATAAGACTGCATCTGCTGCTACTATCATAAGAGGGAGGGACGAAGGCCGGGGTAGGGTAAGGCAGGTTCTGGAAACAACTTATTTAGATGATCTGAGGGGAGCAGAGGAGAGATCCATAGATGACCAATGTGTTGAAAGGGATCAGGATAGAAGCATTGTTTGGCAAGGACGTGGAGAAGAATGCTGGGTGAATGATGGTGAACCACCCAATGCCTTGGATGAAGAGTTTGATAACTATGAGGCAGATGCCGATGGTGAGGACAGATGGCATAGTCGAGATTTGCGTGATGGGAAGAATAAATTTGGGGATCTTGATGAAAATACAAGGGATGACTCTTTAAGGCGCAGAACAAACCGTGGGTTGAGATCCAGAAGCAAGGGAAGGGTTAATGAAGGTGCTCTAGAGAATGAACATCTTTTAACCTCACCTGGATCTGGTAGTCGACTAGGACAGGGGCGGAGTACAATGAGGAGTTTTTCAAGACATTTAGACATAAAAAAAGTACCAGATGCTAGAAAGCCTTATGGCAGGATCACATCTGATGCTGTGCCTGTCGAAAGAGAGGATAATGATGACTGCTTTCAAGAATGTAGAATTGGATCTAAAGATATATCTGATCTGGTAAAGAAGGCAGTTAGAGCTGCTGAAGCTGAAGCGAGAGCAGCCAATGCACCTGCAGAGGCTATCAAAGCAGCTGGCGATGCTGCCGCTGAAGTGGTCAAAAGTGCAGCTTCTGAGGTATGCTGCGTTGCTTTCCCTACTTTATACCAAATTATGGTGCATGGAGTATTTAATTCTTACTGCTTTGTTACTCTCTATGCTAGGAATTTAAAGCTACAAACAATGAAGAGGCTGCTGTTTTGGCTGCTTCCAGAGCTGCATCCACTGTTGTAGATGCTGGAAATGCACTTGAAGTTTCAAGGTAGGTATTTTCATATTTAAATATGTACAGAAATTGAGGGGGTACTTTTTTTTTTATTTTTTATTTATTTAAATTTGGTAAGTTACACTAGCACTGTGTGAGTTTTGAACCCATGATTTCACCCTCTACCTACACTAGTGAGATTAGGAAGTGCCATTTGAGCCTAGGCTCATTTGTGAGGGAGTACAAACAATGTGCTGCTTAAAGTTGTTATAGACTAGATCCCCAGTGACCCATGCATCATTTTTGTTAGTTTGAGTACTTTTATAATAATACTTTCTTGGTTTGGTGACAGAAGCTCTATTACTGTCAAGGATGACACAATGATTCAAGGCGGGCCCGAAGCAGAAACCAATGAGGATGTTGAAGAATATTTCATCCCGGACTCCGAATCTCTGGCACAGTCGAGAGAAAAATACTGTATTCAGTGTCTTGAGATACTTGGAGAGTATGTTGAAGTTCTTGGACCTGTGCTGCACGAAAAGGGGGTTGATGTCTGTCTTGCACTGTTGCAACGGAGTTCCAAACACAAGGAGGCATCAAAGATTGCAATCTTGCTTGATGTAATGAAGCTAATCTGTGCATTAGCTGCTCACAGGAAATTTGCTGCATTATTTGTTGATCGGGGTGGCATGCAGAAACTGCTTGCTGTCCCTAGGGTCGCTCAAACCTTCCTTGGTCTTTCTTCCTGCTTATTTAGTATTGGTTCTCTGCAGGTAATGGCTTGTCAGAATGTTAGGTCTGATTGTTTGAAACATTTTTTTTCACAAGTATTTTTCCTGTATATCATTTTTATAAAATCTGTTCATTGGGTTCTCAATTCCTAATAAATTCTTTCAGGGAATAATGGAACGTGTATGTGCTCTTCCCTCAGATATTGTTCACCAGGTGGTTGAGTTAGCTATCCAACTTCTTGAGTGCTCCCAGGATCAAGCTAGAAAAAACGCTGCCTTGTTTTTTGCTGCTGCATTTGTCTTCCGAGCAGTTCTTGATGCCTTTGATGCTCAGGATGGCTTGCAGAAATTACTCATCCTGTTAAATGATGCTGCCTCAGTAAGATCTGGAGTAAATACTGGAGCATTAGGCTTGTCCAGTTCAGGATCATTTCGAAATGATCGTTCATCCGCAGAAGTACTGACATCATCAGAGAAGCAGATAGCGTACCACACTTGTGTTGCTCTGCGGCAATATTTTAGAGCTCATCTCCTTTTGCTTGTGGAATCCATTCGTCCAAATAAAAGCAATCGAATTGCAGCCCGCAATATATCAAGTGTAAGGGCAGCCTACAAGCCACTTGACATCAGTAATGAAGCTTTGGATGCAGTCCTTCTGCAGCTACAGAAGGATCGGAAGCTGGGTCCAGCATTTGTAAGAACTCGCTGGCCTGCTGTTGAGAAGTTCTTAAGTTCTAATGGACATATTACATTGTTGGAATTATGTCAGGTATGATATGCTCAGGTTTCATCTTTCCTTGCTTGTATTTGCTTCTTGCATTCTCTAATATGTCCAATTTTGGTTGTATTTAGGCCCCACCTGTTGAGCGTTATTTGCACGATTTGCTCCAATATGCACTGGGTGTTTTGCATATTGTTACATTAGTACCCAATACCCGCAAGATGATTGTAAGTGCCACATTAAGCAATAATCGCGTTGGTATAGCAGTCATTTTGGATGCGGCAAATAGTGCTAGTAGTTATGTGGACCCAGAGGTAAGACATTGTGCAATCTATTGATTATCTTCCATAACATCCACGGTTGCTGGAATCTGACTAACTGATCATTTTGTCTGTTTGTTCACCACTATATCACATTTTCTTATTTTCTCTTGGATCTTTGCAGATCATTCAACCAGCACTAAATGTATTAGTCAATCTTGTTTGTCCACCACCTTCAATCAGCAATAAACCGCCTCTACTTGCACAAGGCCAACATTCTGTTTCCGCCCAAACCTCAATTGGTCCTGCCATTGAGACTAGAGATAGGAACACAGAACGTAATATCTCAGATCGAGCTGTTAACAGTTCCAGCCAGAGTGATCAAAGGGACCGGAATGGGGAATCTAGTGTGGTAGATAGAGGCGGTACTGCAGGTAATACGCAATCTGTCAGTAGCACTTCACAAACTCCTGTTGCCCCGGCCACTTCAGGACTTGTTGGAGATCGTAGAATATCTTTAGGTGCTGGAGCAGGTTGTGCTGGCCTTGCTACACAATTGGAACTTGGATATCGTCAAGCAAGAGAGGCAGTACGTGCCAACAATGGCATAAAGGTTCTTCTCCATCTACTCCAACCACGCATATATTCACCTCCTGCTGCTCTTGATTGTCTTCGTGCTCTTGTATGCCGAGTCCTTCTTGGTCTAGCCAGGGATGATGCTATTGCGCACATACTGACAAAGCTTCAGGTAACTGACCTTCATATAATTAATAGTAATATTCTTAGATGAAATGACTGAATATCATATTTAGTTTCTTTTTACCATAAATGTGGATGCCTCTAGTGCCAGACATGGTGATGTTAAATGATGTAATTTGGCACTGCAGCCAGTATCAAAACCCAACTTAACCAATTAAGTGCAGTCTGGTCTGCTTCAGTTCATACCTCATAGCCAGTTGTGTACAGGTCCATATTCCAGAATATTGCGTTTGGAGAAGTCAAGAAAAATGGACCATTCAGACCTTGTTGTGGTCATATTCACTGTTTTTATGGATGATTTCATTTCTGGACTTGCATTCCTCATACCCAATGAAGAAGGGATATCACTTTTCAAAATTTACCATATTGGTTTTCTCAAAAGAGCCTACATATATTCCTTTTATGTTACTGAGTACCAGCACTTCCCATTTGGCCAGGATGCCCCAAATATATTCACAATATTTACTTGCAGTTGCAAAAGGGAGAAGGTATTATCTGATAAATTACCAGAGACTTCAAGGGAAGGAAACAATCTCTTGTGATCTTTTGGGGATTTAAAAAGAAAAGTAGATGCAAAGTTTAAACACAAATAGGGTTATCTACATGAAAAGGTTATCTGGTAAACTCAAGTGGACCTTACTGTCTCTTTACAGAGGAGTTAAATTTAATTTTTTTTTTCCCCTTTTACTCCATTACTTGAATGGTATTTTATGGTTGCAAAGAAATTTGATTGTTTATTTGATATTTCCATGATAGTTTAGGTGACATTGCCTGCAAAAATAATTAAAAAATCATTATAGATTAGTTCAAGTATAATTCTGCTGCAGCTTGCAATTATCATATCCTAGTTAAGCTTTCACAATAAGTTTTAACTGTATTGATGTTAAGTTTTGCTGCACTCAAACTAGTGTACTGCTTTTCTGATGTTAAGTCATGGCTGTGTTGATATCTTATATATTAAGAGAAATGTTTGGATAAATCTCCCTAGGTCGTCACTTTGTGTTACTTAGTTCAATTTGGTGTTCTAGGTTGGGAAAAAGCTATCAGAACTAATTCGGGATTCAGGCAGCCAGACAACTGGAACCGAGCAAGGCAGGTGGCAAGCTGAACTTTCCCAGGCAGCAATTGAGCTGATTGCAGTAAGCCTTTAAATTTATTTTATTTTATTTTTTTTATTTATATATAATTAGGGGTAGTTTTGAGGTCAGGAGTTGAAATTGGTTTCCATTATCTCTATCTATCTATTGCTCTCATTTCATCACAGATGTAACTGAAACTTATGTTGAACCATATATTTGCAGATTGTGACAAATTCAGGGCGTGCAAGTACTTTAGCAGCTACTGATGCTGCTACACCTACTTTGAGGCGCATAGAAAGAGCAGCTATAGCTGCTGCTACTCCTATTACTTACCATTCCAGGTACTTTATAATTTCTTGTTTGGTGTGATTATTATGCATTCATCATCCATTGCTTTCTACTTGTACCTCCTCTTTTCACCTTTTGACGCTCTCTCTTCTTGCGGTATATGTTTACAAAAATCCCAGGGAACTTTTACTTCTAATCCATGAACACCTACAGGCGTCTGGTTTGGGTTCAACTGCTGCTGCATTGTTAAAAGAGGCTCAGTTGACACCTTTGCCATCCTTGGCAGCTCCATCATCTCTCACACACCAATCCTCTTCACAGGAAGCCCCCCCTATGCAACTCCAGTGGCCCTCTGGTCGTGTGCCAAGTGGATTTTTCACAGAAAAATCTAAACCTGCTGCACGGGATGAGGATACAAGCTTAAAGTATGATTCAACTGTATTTTCTTCAAAGAAAAAACCACTAGCTTTCTCGCCCAGTTTTGGTTTTCAGTCAAAAAATCAGTTGCTATGCCATGATTCTCACTCAGCATCTGTCAGGAAAATCTTCATTACTTCAAAACAATCATCTGAACATGCAACTGTATCAGAAACCCCAGCTAGATCAGAAACTTCATCTGAGTCATTGCCAAACCCTAATTTTGATGCAGAGTCCCAGTGTAAGACACCAATTGTATTGCCTATGAAGCGCAAATTATCAGAGCTAAAGGATATTGGGTCATTTTCATTCTCTGGAAAGCGATTTCATGCAAGTGAGCAAGGACTTCGGTCTCCAGTTTTTCCGACACCCAATTCTGTTCGTAAAAGCAATCTACTAGTTGATACCATTGGGCTTTCTACACCAAGTTCTAACCTAAGAGATCAGCATGGGCGATCAACACCAAGTAGTTGCTTGGGTGATTATGTGGATGACAGCCCATATGCTAACATCCATATGGGTCAGGGGACACCGTTCTCACAATTTGGGCTTTTAAATGATCCTCAAGCCATCAGCACGGAGCGTTTAACTCTAGACTCTCTTGTTGTTCAATATCTGAAGCATCAGCATCGCCAATGCCCTGCCCCCATAACCACTCTTCCACCACTCTCTCTCTTACATCCACATGTTTGTCCTGAACCAAAAAGAAGCCTTGAAGCCCCATCCAATGTAACAGCCCGACTTGGTACACGTGAGTTTAGAAGTATGTATGGTGGGGTACATGGAAATCGCAGAGATCGTCAGTTTGTTTACAGCAGATTTAGACCATGGAGAACTTGTAGAGATGATGTTGTTTCCCTTTTGACGTGCATTAATTTTCTTGGAGACTCATCCCGTCTTGCAGTTGGCACCCACACTGGAGAGCTCAAAATTTTTGACTCCAACAGCAACAATGTGCTGGAGAGCTGCATAAGCCATCAGTCTCCTATGACATTTATTGAGTCATATCTTTCTGGTGACACGCAGTTGGTGCTTTCTTCAAGCTCCCAAGATGTAAGGTTGTGGGATGCATCTTCAATCTCAGGTGGGCCAATGCATCCATTTGAAGGGTGTAAGGCGGCAAGGTTTAGCAATTCTGGAAACATTTTTGCAGCCCTATCATCAGAACCTGGACAACGGGAAATCTTCCTGTATGATATTCAGACCTTCCAGTTGGAATTGAAACTATCAGACACATATGCCAGTTCTACTGGTCGGGGGCATATTTATTCGCCAATCCATTTCAGCCCTTCAGACGCCATGCTGCTATGGAATGGGGTCCTGTGGGATCGGCGGGGTCCTGCCCCTGTTCATCGCTTTGATCAATTTACAGATTATGGAGGTGGTGGTTTTCATCCAGCTGGGAATGAGGTATGGAGAACCCTTCCTCTGCTACAGTAGTCATACTGGTATTTCTTATTTGAATATTATGAGTGCTAACCTGTTGAACTCCTCATTACTAATCCTCATCACTAAAGCAAATTTATCTCCAGTCCCTTTTAGCAACTTTGTCTTACATTCAAAATGCAAGAAAATAACAACAATGTTTTCTAGAGAAAGGTTAATGATCAAAATTACTTGATTATATTTATTTTCTTTTTCAGTTGTAGGGTTTATGTCTATAGAGTTTGACTGCCAATAACATCAGTTGGCTTATGATTGGGTTTGTTAAGGTATTTAATGTTAGGTGGATGGTGTTTTTGACTGATCAGTTGTAGTCAGGAGCGTAATTTAAACGTTTAAACTAATTATCAAAATCAATGAATTAAACATATAACTGTTTAATGGGCTTTTATTAGGATCTTGATTTTTTTTTTTTTTTTGGGATAAGCTGACTGGAGGTGTAACTTTTCCAAGATGCACCTGAACTTTTATTTTTTCTTTAGAAAGAATTTTCCAAAATTCAAAACTGATATTGAACCGTTGCAGTTGTCTATATACGCTGGTTTGCATTGCCAAACTTCTAGCTATTGTTTAGATGCTTGTAGTCTCCCTCTCCCTCCATCTTATTTCCTGTGATTTTTTTTAAGGGTCCGGTTAATGCGTGCTCCTATGGCATGCATTAACAAATCCATTTTTGGAAAAGTTTTATTGGGAATTGAAATAGTTATCGAAACTTTTTCAATTTCCGATAAAACTTTTTCCAAAATTGGTTTACTATTGTGTGCCCTAAGGGCACACATTAGTAAAATCCTTTTTTTAATACTTTTTTTTTTTTTTTCATTTGACAGGTAATTATAAACTCTGAGGTCTGGGATCTCCGGAAGTTTAGGCTCCTCCGAAGCGTACCTTCTTTAGACCAAACAATGATAACATTTAATGCACGCGGTGATGTAATTTATGCAATCCTTAGGAGAAATCTTGAGGATGCAATGTCAGCAGTTCACACACGTCGATCCAAGCATGCCCTCTTTGCTGCATTCCGCACAGTGGATGCAGTCAACTACTCCGACATTGCCACTATTCCAGTGGATCGTTGCGTCCTTGACTTTGCAACAGAACCAACAGATTCCTTTGTAGGGTTGATTACAATGGATGACCAAGAAGAGATGATTTCTTCTGCTAGGGTTTATGAAATCGGTCGCCGAAGGTCAACCGATGATGATTCTGATCCCGATGATGCTGAGAGTGAGGAGGAAGATGAGGATGATGACGACGACGATGATGATGGTGATATGGACAGCTTACTGGGTCCAGATCTTGATGGGGATGGTGATAGTGATGCTGATGATGTGAGCAATGATGATGATAGTGTAAGTGATCTTGACGATGATGAAGATGATGGGGATTTCATCATGGATGGGGGAGGAATACTGGAGATTGTGACCGATGGTGATGAGGATGACGATGATAGTCAACTGATAGAATCTTATAGTAGTGACGATGAGGATGATTTTGTGGGCAACGCATTTGGTTACTAAATGTAATAGAATTCTGATGTAATTATTGTTTATTGGGATTCCTCTCTCTTTCTTTTTTGTTCCTTTATTTTATTTTTGGAGATAGGAAGTGGGAGAGGGCATGCCAATATAGATCGTTTTATCAGATCAGGTTTACTTTTTCTTCTTTTTTTTCAATATACGAGTTCTGTTTTTTTTTTTTTTTTGGGGGGGGGGGGCTCGGAATTGTATCACACAAAGGTTTACTTGACCGCACAATCAAAATCATAACATAACCAAGTTTGCCCTATGAGATGGGAGTGATATCATGGGCCATGGCAAGCGAGAATTATAGAACATGTGGCAGCAGGAGAGTCACTGGCCATGGCAAATGTTTCACCCTGCTTCAGGAACTCGAGCTAGTCAGCCGCAACAGTAGTGTTAGTCGAAACTAGAAACTTAGCTGTTAAAAGCTTTTCAAACTCTCACTAATGTTATGATAACCACTTATTACACTTTTTGACACTTGATTGGATATTATGGACTACTTTTCACCAGAAGTGACAGGTCACAAGATCGAGTGTGGGAATCAAATTCTTCAAATAAAGTTTGAGAGAAAAACATAGTCCTGTCGAATTTCCATTTTATTTATTGTAGATCTGTACAACGAAGGTGCTTGACTTTTTAGTTTATTGCGGTTTAAGTGTACGCAAATCCTCCTAGGACCGCGGTAATTCTGAAATGGTAGATGTTCCCCCTTGGTATGTAGTTTCGGATTCAATCAGTAGGAGAACAATTTGAAAGGATGCCTTTATTATTACCGTTTGATCAACCGGTATGAAATTGTTGTATTTCCTCTCCTTTTTTCATGTTAGGTAAATTGAAGATAACTAGGTTAAATCTGTTGGGTATTGACATAACATTGGTCCCAAGAAAATCTAATATGCCTCTAGCATTCCTAACGACCCGTTGATTTACTTGAAAAGAATGATTCTTTGATTCGGTTTTGATACAAATGTCACTATAATGCTCTGAGGAATCTGGGAAGAAAATTGTGGAGTAGTTGTAAACTTATAATTATGAGATGAGTGATTTTTGTAAGCCATTTGGCATATTGGCCCATTAGTTTGAATAAGATCCCTAGTTAATCCTTCTATTTCATAGAAAGAAAAGGCGTGTGAATTCTTCTGATTAGTGTGATTATACAGAGATTGTGATTATAAAGCAATTATAAATTCCTACTTTTGTAGGATCATAAGAACCATGATAACCCCCGCAGCAAACATTGATACGCCGAGTAAACATTGTTACACTTGTATGGTCAATCATTACAAGCCCAAGTAATTTAACCCTTTCTACATTTTTTAAAACCTAAACTATAAAGCTATTTCCAAAACTATAAACCTAAACTTGCAACAAGTTTACCAGTAAGTCTCACATGGAGTGTGTCCAGATGGCAAAATATGCGGTTATTTAGAGATCCTTTCTTATACCAGTTGATATAGTCCTGTAGCCCAACTGGCATTCCATCTGAGAGTGGTGGCATGAGGTTCACTCCCTTTGGTGTGTGTGTGTGTGAGTGGGAGTGTGAGTTACTTCATCATAGGCAATAGAAAATGAAGACTTCCAGATAGCAGCAAATAAAGGCAATAAAAAGTAGTAACAATTTATAGGAATTTGTCATTGCTTCACATGCTTTGAAAGTGCCTAAAAGAAATATTCCCCCTTTGTCAGGAACTCGTATAAATTTCTCAACAGTTCTAAAGCATGAAATTTTGGGGAATAAAAAAGAGAATCGAAGTGTCAATGACTGCTGAAATATTCCGTCATGGAGCGATCCTTAGTGGGTCACGAGGGAAAAGGGATGTTTTCCGAATGTTGTTCAAACCACAGAAAAGCATCACCACACGCTCCAATCCTACACCGAACCCACCATGTGGAGGTGCACCATATCTGTGATAAGCGAAAATACAATACTTCAGTCATGAGAAAAGAAACCTTGTTTTCAAAATATTAAGCAGCATGTTTCCATAATATTATTTAATAATAAAAGAAAAAGGGTTTTACGAATAAGAACACATGGGCTAAATCTTGAGTGCATAACCCCATTTCAGGAGAACATTTTTAACCTTGTGTGCTCAGTGACTGTGCAGGGCATCTGCCTAATGCTAGACAATCAATTCAAATTATTTGACAAAAGCAACCCTTAAATGCACAAAACTGTACATTGTAATTCTAATTTCACCAATAACCATAATTATCACCCCATTCTTTTGTTGAAATTAAGCTGTGGAAAGAATCTGAGAGGGAAAGTGGCCTTGGTTGAAACAGGAATAACGGAAAATTAAAATTAAAAAAAAAAAACTGTAACACAGAAATTACCGGAAAGAATCAACATATGTTGATATTGACTGGACATCAATTCCTAATGACTGTGCCCGCTCAGCCAATAAATCTGGCACATGTACACGCTGAGCTCCTGAAATTATCTCCTCACCTGAGAAACAAACAGAATTGAATTAAGATCAATAACCAAAGAAGAATTAAAAAATGGTTCAGATCATGTAAATGATTGCATGGTATTTCCTCAAAACATGCACACTACTATTTTCCAATAAAATAGGAACTGTTAACATTCAAAATAGACAGACACACAGATTAACCTTCAAAACAGGTGATCAGTTTACAATGAAAGAATCTGTTAGGCCAATGAGAACTCAACTAGCACCTCCTTCCCTATTAAGTGTGTCTTGGGTTCAAAACCCACTGGGTGGGTGAATTGTAACTTACCATTCCAAAAAAAAAAAGGAATAAAAAAAAGAAACTGTTAGAAGATTCAAAAGACAATATTATTCAATGGAAATATAAAAACACCTTTGCCAATGGTTCAGTTGCAATTTTCCTTCATCTTGCCCTAATCACTACCCAAAAATTCTAAATCTTTTATTCAGAAAGCCCCAATTTTTTTTTTTTTTTTAAATCCCTAATTTGAAGATCATACAATGAAACAATCTCTTCAAGCTACCTCAATCTGTCTGATATCCAACTTCTTTATATATATATATATAGGTAATGGCCAGGGGCTGGTTGGGTTCAAACCCCAATGCCTAGGCACCACAAGAGGTGATGGAACCATTGGGGTATCCTCGAACCCCATGTCTGATACCCAACTTTTCATCTACAATTCTATATCTTTATATAAAAAAATTTACTAAAAAATGTTTTAATTAAATAAAGATCCAACAAAAATTTGTTTTTAGGGTGTTTGTTGAGTCAACTACTAAAATCATTATTCTAATTGAATGAGCTCTAACTGTGTAACTTGCAAATTTAAATAAAAAGAAGAAAGATTTAACTCTTTTTTTTTTTACTTGCATCAGTAAGTGCTCAAGCCTAAGTCTTCGTGTTTGACTTCTCCAACAGTAAAAAATTTGGCATAGGGACAAGGCTCTAGGTGATTCCCTGATGTATGATCTTTTTAACCATCAAAGTTTAGGTTTAAACAATTTTTTTCTTTCTAAATATAGGTTACAAGATTAAATCTCAGAAAAACCAGACACAAAACAAAGAGAAAATTTGGATAAAAGAAATTAATTGATATTGGGCTGAGTCTTCCAATCAATTTGCACCGCATTGGGGCAAGCTCAACCAAATCTAACATGGTGTGTGCACTGCCCACAGCCAACACAATTTATCAAAAGGCCATTAAAATTGCAACCCACCCCCCCTATCAAATAGCTTTCAGCCATTCACCCTAACTCCACTGGTGCAACCTATCCAAAAGGTTGCCAATATTGGCTGCATAATCACTACATATAAAATGTTGCATAATCTAGGCAATAAATGGGCATCCAAGGATACAAAGTATTTCCAGAATGAGGACTGACTAATACACATTACATGAAAAAAAAAAAAAAAATCAAACAAACAAACAAAAAACAAAAAGGATAAAGATAGAAAAGTCACCAAAACTTTGCGACAATAGTTGGTTATTTAAAATTCTAAAAATAAGGCAGCAAGAGATTTAATAAATATATGCGACAACAGTACTACCGAAATAGTTGATAATTTACCTCGAATGAAGACATCAAATGAGTTACTGTAAGTTGGATTATCGTAGCAAGGCATGGTATAAAATGGTCTCACTGCCAAAGGATAACGGTGGAGGATGTAGAACTCAGTATCATACCTATAATCAGAACAAAATCTGATTGTCATTTATGTACAATTTTTGAATCATAAACAACAAAATGTAAATAAGAAACACAAGAAAAGAACTATATAAAAGGCATAGGTAAGGATAAAAGAGCGAGTAAGATTAAATTACTTCTCCAGAACAAGTTGTCCCAACTTTCTTTCTGCCTCAGTATTAAGGTCCCCAAGAGGGTCAACTTCTACACCAGCATCCTGTACAAACATGCCAAACTTTAGGATCACCCCTTCTTTATTTATCAATAATAAAGTAAAATAAAACTTAACAAAATTTAAAGAAGGAAGGAAACTTTGCAATTAGCAGCAGCCATGTGTTACTGAGTGTTAGTCTTACTAAGCATAAGCCCCCACAATTTTAAATCACTGAAAGCAAAAGATGCCATAAATTTTTCGATCAGCCATTCAGCCTATTCTATCACCTTTTGTTTTAATGTTATACAATTTGAAATTTACACAGGATAATAATTACTGCAAAAAAGAGAAGGAAAAGAATGCACAACATTCAAATATATATGGGACTGGTAGAAACTAATTATAAGCCATCTAGAAGTACTTCATTGCCTATTCTTAGTGTTCTAATTCCTAAAAGTAAAGGAGTGGGGGGTAGATCAACCACATAACACAAATACAACTCAACAAAACACCATGTAACCCTCAATCCCAACAGTTGCCTCACCAGCTAAACTATGAATATTTTTTTTCCTGTTCAAACCTATGTGCCAGGGACACAGACACGAGGAACTGCCAATCCTATTAGTTTCTGCCCTGTGAAGGTAAGGTTCATGTAATTTTGTTAAATTATTTAAATCTGACAAAGTATTGGAATTAGGAAAGTGATTATGATAAAGCCATGTAAATAAGAACTGAACCCCCAACTGTTAATTTTTATTATTTGTTCAGGCTATTCCTACCTTAATGATCATAGCTACATTCTATATATTCAAAGGTGATGCAATGACATAAAAGCATTATCCTTTTTTTGCTGAACTTAAATGCATTATCATTACCTTGAGCATTTGGATCCCTTCCTCAAATGTAAGCCTTAGGGTCTGTCGCAGGTACTGCACATATAAAAACTTAAAATTAGATTTAAGATTAAGATGAGCCAAGCGGAATGTAAAATGGAGATAGTTCCTAAATAGTCCACAAGTATTATAATGGATAAACGTAAAGCAATTTTCATAAGCGTCTTGAATATATAGGCACCTAAGAGTCCAAGACATCATATACCAAACAGAATGTTGCAACCCAAGAATTCCAAGATTTTGAAACTCATAATAAAAAATTACCTTCAGAGGCTCAAATGGATATTGCCTCCTCACTGCTTCTAGCTCCTTTGCAAAATTATTGTTCAAGGAATCAAACATTGCAACAAATAAGTGGTCCACAACATCCATAACCTACATAAACCAGCACGATTCCTCAGCAAAGTTTAGACCATAACTAAATTTAGATGCTGATTAGAAAATAACCTCAGCAATCCAATTTTACCTCAAAATAATGCTCCTTGATTTCCATCTCAACATCAAGACCTGTAAACTCACACAAATGTCGATGAGTGAAGGAGTCCTCTGCTCTGAAAACAGCGCCAATCTCAAACACACGTCCAAAATCACCACAAATTGCCATTTGCTTGTGAAGCTGAGGTGATTGAGCTAGGCATGCAGGTTTCCCCTTGTAGTCCAGTTTAAAGACAGAAGCACCACCTTCACTTGAGCCAGCTATTAGTTTTGGCGTGTGGATTTCAACAAAACCCTCCGATAACAAGAATTGTCTAAACACCTGCACAGTAATGAAAATAATCAAGCACAAAGACATCCAGCCTTTGAATATTTCAAATAACAATTAACTCTAATGAAAAGATCAACAAAAACCTCAAATTTGGACACTACTTAAGATCCATAGAATACCATCATCTTCTTCAGCACACAAAATTTGGACACTACTCAATAAGCTCATATATAGAAATAAAATGACGGGCTTTTTTCTCCTGGAAATACTGATGATTTCATACCATTTCTATATAATTAATTTCACAATACATGTGAGGAATAGATGAAAGCCTACAAAATAATTAATTCAAATAAAGGAGGTAGTACTCAATGAGTTCCAACTGATAATTTTAAGTGCTTTACAAAATCATCAATCATTATTTATTAGTTCAACTTTTTTGATAAAATTACTTTGAAATCCATAAAAACGTTTGAAACAAAAAATATAATTTTCCAAATATGAATCCATTATTGAAAAGTTTAGTATGTATAACTACAAATCCCAACCTTCCATTAATTTCTCTTTGGGTAAGGGAAGAGAAGAGTACTATTCTCTCATGCTTTCATGCCTCTCCCTGCTTCCATTTTTTACTTCTATGTCCAATCAATGGCAACTCTCTCTCTCTTGGAAAATTATCCTACCGAGATATGAGACAGTAACATGAGATACCACCTCCTCTCTCACACACACATGATAGAAAACCAACTGACGTACTTTTTTAGAGAGGCCAACTAGAAATTCTGCATCTACGGATTACTAAAATTGATACAAGGTGCACAATGATGATGATGACAAGCAATATATCAAGTATCCAGAAAAGGGCAATAACTTACATTCCCAACTTGACACTGAATGCGAAAAATTCCTTGATTAGCAGGCGTTCGAATGTCAAGAACTCTATAGTTCAAACGAGTATCTTGGTTAACCCGAACAAGCTGCTCTCCATTCTGCACCCATCAAATGATCCAATAATAAATACACGTAGAAATGGCCAACGTTTCAATAATAAAAGGTGTAAGAATTTTTAGCAAAGTTCAAGCTGATTGCAGATATGCCGTCATCAACTGATAGCATCTCCTAATTGAAATGCTAAGATAAGTAGGAATGACAAGAGAGATAGAGAGAGAGGTCTTTATTAGTGAATGTACCTGCAAAGCCTTTTCAATTTCAACATCACTGCGAGCAGCATCTTCAACATTGATGGGTAAAGTTGGCATAGCTTTGTTAACACAGAAAATCTTTCGAACTTGAATTTCAACCTTCAAACATATAAACATGTCTTATGCATCAATACACTAAACAAATTTCCAAAAAAATATGTCAAAGCTCCAAATCACTTCATTAAATGAGAAAAAGACCCAAACTTATGTCAACAATAGCAATACAAGAGCATAGACCTTATCGATAGAATAGATAGAAATGAAAAGCAAGCTAGCTAGCTAGGAATTGAAAAAAGAAACCTGCTGTGTGGTACTGTTAATCGTAATTCCAGGTACGGAGACGAGGCCTTCAACATCGACGATCGACTCGCGGCTGAGGCCGGCGGCGTACTTCAGCATTGGGCGGCTAACGACGCCGTCCTGCTCGGTGAGGACGCACTGCACGGTGAATCCTCGCTCCCTCAAAATCACGAACGCGGTCTTCCCTTTGGCGCGGATCCTCTGCGCGCGACCCCGCACCAGCACGTACTGGTCCTTCAACGGCTCGGCCAGCTTGCCGATCTCGGTCCAGACCCTGGTGCCGGGAACGACCTTCGACTGGAGCTCCGAAATTGGAACTTCGCCGTAATTGTCGGCGAGCGGATCCTCCATCGAAAGCGACTGAACGCCGGAGGCCACGGCGGCTTCCTGGCGGCGCTTTAGCTTCTCAAGCTTCGCGGCTTCTTTCTTCGCCGCTTTCTTGCTCTGAGGTTTGGAGGATTCATCTTCTTCTTCTTGCTGTTGTTCTGGTTTTGGTAGCTGGGGTTCGGAGGACGACATGGATGTAGGAGCAGAGAGAGAGAGAGAGGATTTTGGTTTGAATGGGTTTTGCGATTTGCGAAGAGCGAATGTGCACTGCGCTGCGGTTTTGACAAGTTTTTTCAAGAGCCGAATCTATGGCTTTTTTTTTTTTGGCTTTTTGAAACTATGGGTAAGTGTAAAGTGTTGCCTTTGAAAACCTGTGGGGGTTATTTTAGTCTTTTTGGTTAGTGACCTAAGAAACGATTCGGTAAGAGAGAGAACAAGGGGCTTATTCCAGCGGCGGCGGACAAAGAGAAGTCAAAATGAAAGAGGCAGAAATTTTATTAAATTTCTTTTAAAAATATAAAATTCAGTTAGTTGGTAGCATACAA
This sequence comes from Castanea sativa, assembly GCF_040712315.1. Taxonomy (NCBI): domain Eukaryota; kingdom Viridiplantae; phylum Streptophyta; class Magnoliopsida; order Fagales; family Fagaceae; genus Castanea; species Castanea sativa. The sequence continues at coordinate 28,049,716 of NC_134022.1, forward strand.
TCCGTATATCTAAGAGAGAGCAAATCAGTTTGAATAGCAAAAACTGAAACAGCTCGTTTATCTCTTTTCTAATTTAGGGTCCTTTTCAGATTTGTTTATTTTGTTTGAAATTGAAATTTTTTTTACTGAAATTATTATATATAAAAGTAAAAGTTAATTGAAATAGTATAGTAAAACTTATAAATAGTATCAAAAATGTAATGAAAATCATGAATAGTAGAAAAATAAGCTGAATAGTAAAATAAGATGGCAAAAATAATTTTTGTCAAATGTGCACTTAACATCTCATAGTCTTATCTATACTACTATTTAAGGGCTTTTCCAGTTTGGAAATCTTTTTTTTTTCAAAAATGCCCCTACACCCTAAGTAGAGATAATATTAAAGGACAATCTAGTAAAAATACAACTCTAACTCTCTCTAAAATATTGCTTAAAAAATATGGTCACTACCTACTAATTTTCAAATTTCTTTATCTACTTATAAATTAAATTCTCAAAATAAAAATTATATATATAGAATAAAAACATAGGTTTTTTTTTTTTGTACAAAATATGACCACTAAACAAGAAAAAAGAAAAGTCTCATTGCACGTGCAAAACACGTGTGATGTTTTTTTTAAGGGGTCATGAAAGGAAAGGAACTCCTTTGTGTTTTAACAAAACATGCAACATTTTTTTTTTTTTGTCATAAACTTTTTTTTTTTTTGTTAGCTTAGATTTTGCTATTCCCTTTCATCACACCACAAATTTTTGTTCATATCAACTTCTTCAATGCGGGGACTTTTTGTTCATATCAACTTCTTCAATGTGGAATATAAATGTATGTGATAAAATAATGATTTTTTACTACCTATTGTACACGGTTTTACTCTACTCTTCTCCTACCTGCACAACCTTCCAGAGGTATGTATTTTTATTTTTCATCAAATTGAATAGATTGTGTTTTTTTTTTTTTTTTTTTTTTTTTGTCTTTTGTTAACGTGATTTCCTTAATTAAGTTTTATCCAATCTATATTTTTATGCTTTGGGAATCACTCATTACATATGTTTAGAGGTAATTTTATATTATTTATATATCATTTAAAAAAATTTGTTATGAACTTGCATGTAAGATTTTTTATTTTATAATTCATATCTTCCATATTTTTATTAATATTAAAATTTTAAGTTAACTAAAAAGATAAAGTGGGTTTCAATTTTTAGATCATATATGAATTACACATTTATGACATGGGTTCTAATGATACCATGTTGCTTCCATCCCTTAATTTTGATTTCGAGGACAATCTTTTTTTTTTAACTTAAATTTGATGAAAAATTGTTGATAATAATTTATTTATTTTGTTTATAATACTCGTGGTGGCCCATCCCCAACAACCTTGGGCTTTTGGGAGGTCCTAGAAATAATACCTTTAGGTTGAGTTTATCCCACGATAGGAGGTTCTAGAAATGGCTCTAAAGGTTACTAAGGGAGTTAAACTATCATCTTGACCCTAGATTCTCTTGAACCTAGCTTAGTCGAGATGATGATTGGGATGGTCGAACACCTACCTAGGAATCCGAGCAGGATTTCTTAATCCCCTGGTGTGGGTGCAAGTGCCCACGATGGGTCGTCTTCGTGGTGGGTGAGTACGCCTTGGCCTAGGGTGGACCATGGCGGAGAAATGGAGTCGCCACCTAGATAAAGTCTAGAAACCATAAATATAGCACTTATCGTAGAAGGGTTGATCTTTTACCAGAGCACGTGTCCGGAGTTTAGGTATGGGGATGAGAAAAGTGTTAGACACCTAACCCCACCCTACCTGTGGGTCGACTTCCACTCATTGTATTCCAAGTCTTAATCTTATTAAAGGCAGTTTTAATACATATTCTAACTTAGACACACTCTAGCATGCATCTAAGGCATATAACATGACATCAATCATCCCAAGCATAGTATTCATCTATTAGCGTTGAGCAAGCACATCCAAGGGCAAAAGCATCATATGGCAGAATCAAACAAGCATGTTATGACATCCAAGCATCAAAGGCGTAGCATTCAAACCAAGCATATTCATGTTATTTAATCAAAACAAACTTATATTCAAATCAATGCATGTTCATGTGAATGTATGACTTACCTTACTTACCTCATTACATCACAGCATCTATGCATCTATGTATGTTCATATTTTATGCATGTCCATGGTGTACAAACAATATAAAAACCCTAATAAGCATCAAAAAGATAAAACAGACAAACAAAAACAAAACAAAGAAGAAAAGACTTAAAGATATAGGAACTAGGTTAACATAGGGGCTAAACATGTAAATAAAACAAAGAAAAAATCATACTGAAACGAGATTAGGGTTTTTGGGTAAGAGTATGTGTGCGCATACATAAAGCATGTGTGTGCATCCCAATTGTATGCATATGCATATTACAAATATGCGTACACATGCAAGTTGCATGCACTCGCATACACACCCGAAACCCTGAACCCAGAAAACCATAACAAAAAACAAGCAAAACACAAAAGAAACAAAGAAACTAACAACCTAGCATGCTTCTAACACAAACACGAAATAAACCTAAACTAAACAAACATATTAGAGCATTAAAACATATAAACAAGACAAGGAATTACAGAAAAACTAAGAAAAGTGAAGAGCCAAAGATAAAACTTTTACCTCAGTACAAGAACTCTCTAGAACTTGATTTTGATCACTCCCCTTAGTCAATCTAGTCACAACCAATTCAAAAAACGAGTTAGTAAACTTCGAACTCAAAGATCAAGACCAAAAAAGATCCCAATCAAATAAAATTTGACTTGAGGATATTTTGTGAAAAACTCCTTCTTTGATTCATTATTTTCTATTGAATTTTATGCGTTTTACTAACCAGATTCGTCCTCCTTGAAAATGTACCATTTATGACTTGATATTGTCGAAAAATATGGGTTTAGGATGGCTCTCAGACGATGTGGGATTCGTTCCAAACCAAATTTTAATGCAGACAACTTTTCATTTCATAGTTTTTGGAATCCTAGCATGCTTACGCATGCACATGTATGCATACACATGCAAATCTTGAGCATGTGTGTGTATGCGTACGCATGCCCTAGAGTTTCTGTGGAATTTCTTTTCCAAAAATAGTTAATTTGGTAAAAAAATAAGTTTTATTTTTCATAAACACTTTCCTCACGACAATTTTCATCTGATCGGGCCCTAAACCAACCTTGGGCTTTTAGAATTCTTACATCATTGGGGAACGGGGCCCGAGTCGTAAGGGGTACAAAATGCGTTACTTCTCTCGTATTTCACTTCCCAAAGATTTTCCAACCCCCTCCTTTATTTATAGCATATCCTTAATGGGGTTGTCATGATGAAGGGATTTCCCCCCATGCCAATAAGCCACTTCCCCCTGTATCCCTGACTGAATAGGACCCACCACTTACGACTGATATGACTTCCTAGTAAATTACGCCTAACGTTGGTTATTGCTCGATGGGTGAATTCCCCCAAGGCATTATCTTTGATCCATCTTAGCCTTGCGTTCAATGTGTTCAGCCAAATGGGCTAAGACTATTCAAAGTATAAGCCTGAAGCTCGAGGATGGGTTAATATTCTTGGTACGTACATTACCCTTTATTTTGATTTGGAGTACAATCTTATTTTTAGGTCATTCATGACTCTTAAATTAGAAGAATATATTCAATGATATTTTGGTAGAAGAAAACACAATCAAAAAACAAAAACTCATCTTTTAAGAGTTGGTATACACTAACTTACATGCACGCACATATTTTTATTTTTATTTTATTTTTTACTTTAATAGCTTATAATATCAATCTGTGGATGAACACCATCGAAGTGAGCACCTTCAACATTACTATGATATAAAGAAAAGGGGAATGCATCTCTACTTTTTTATTAAAGTTATTTTACATAAACATCATACTTTATTATGTTGATATTAATTTAATGATAAATTTTTTATAACATTTTGATTTTTTTTTTCAATTTTTAATTTTTTTTTATCAAAATGGAAAGACAAAATTAAAAAAAAAAAAAAATCTTTGATGTAATCGACACTGAAAAAGACAATTAGAATATAGAGTAAGAGTCACAAGAATGTGGCAGGTACTTAATATTAAAGCACATAATGAACTTATGAGTCTTGATTTGGTATAAGTTTTGAAGTAAAATAATAAAATTATATTTATGTAAGTATTAGAATTTAGAAAATCATTTGTTGATTATTTTAGAGATATACAAGACATGGGAGACATCACCACCAGCATTACTGACCTATAGGCAAGTATTTTTTACATGCACTTGATTTTTCTTTCAAATATACATATTGTTAGTTTGGTTGTTTATACATACCATTATTTTATACAAAAGACAAAATTTAGCTACAAAATTAGTTGTAGCCTTAATTGGGGGTGAATTTTGACAAATTCATCATTGGATGACATCTTCTTCTTTTTATATTCTTCACACTAGCAAAATTTCTAAAAAATTAAATATCAATAGCTATGTCATCAATAAATTGTTCAAATTGCAAGTTTTTGTAGTTTAAAATTATGCATAAAATATAAACTTATAGATCATATAGTAAATAATATATGATTGACACAAAATTTGACATGTATATTAAAAGCATAAAGAACATGCAATTCAACAGTTAAATAATCAAAATATATAGTAATGTTTATTTTATTGAATAAGATTGTAGCCTTAAACTACAACCAATTTTGTATACAACCAATTTTGTAGCTAAATTTTGTTCTTTACACTGGTATGCTTCAACTGTTCAACATTGGTATTAGCCATCAAGTGTGGCATTAGCCATCTCCTCTACATTGGTATGCTTCAACTATTCAACATTCATTTTCAAATCTTTAGACCTCATCTTCTTCATGCTTTCATAGGCCATCCTTATCAAATCCAGATTAGCCATGATATACAAAGCCTAAAAGTTTGTAATGATTAATCAGAGTAAAAATTTAGAGTGAGAAATTTAGTATTTATGTGTGCATGTAAATCTTGATGTTTTGTGCTTGATTCTAGAATATAAAATAATGAAAAAGAATTAAGGAAGTTCCTAGAAAACACTTTATGAGGAAAGAAATCTTAATCCAACTATCAAATTTATTTAAGATCCCATACATGAAAAGAAAAGAAAAGAAAAGAAAAACTATACAATTAGTTATACCCCCCAAATCTCATAGTTGATGTGGGGGTTCCAAGAAGCAAAGAGGATTAAACCACGAAGAAGCTTGCATAAGCTAGTTTGAGGGTATAGGTAAGCTCCAAGGATTCCACCAGCCCAAGGATGGAAGCAGAAATAGGGTAGTTGATATCTTACAAAGGCCTAGGAAGAGAAGAAAGGACCACAGTGGGAGCAAGGGACGTGGGGGAAGGTTTCTTGAAAGATATACCTCCCACCTCCATATTGCATGCCCTACACTAGCTATATCAGCTGCATTAATGTGGAAATGACACCTGAATAGTAACTTCACGGTTAATAGCTCCTTCTACCACATTTAGCAAAGGTTTGATGGGACAAGCGAGGAATGTTTTAAGGTGTATAGGTGGAGGGCTATGATGCAAAGGAGGGAGGATATAAAAGGAAGGGAACCTCCCAAAAGAAAGGGGAGGAACACTTTCTCTATGATATAGAAAAATGGAAAAGTGAATAGTGTATTATCTGGTAAAAAGCTTACACTAATCATATATAAGAAACTGAACCTCGAACCAGCCCAAGGAGAACATTATTCTCAATTATTACTCGAGTTACATTTATCTGTTATTCGGGGCTCTTCGGCCATAGACTTAAACTTAGCTTAGAATTGCACTTAGAGTTTTTATCACTCTCTAAAGAAATTCTATTGTTGGGGCTTAATTTAAAGGACAAGGTGCCACTGTTCTTAGTGGGCTTGGGCTTTTATTTCTTTAGCACCTACAATTGGCGACGTCTATGGGAAATATTCATTTGCAATTCACTCTTTCCAATCTATGGCTAACTCCAGACATAGGGAAGAAATTGTTGGGTCTTAGCGTGTGGATCATTTTGACAACTTGGAAGGAGGAGAGATAGGGAGCATAATCATACCCCAAGTGTTAGGGTGGAAAAGTAGTATACTGAGCGAATGAAAAGGAGCCACTCAAGAACTGGAAGTCATGTTTCATATGAGCAAGAGACTCAGAATCTTAAGTTGGAGATTGACCATTTACGCAAAAAGTTGCATCAGAGGGAGCGTGATAAGGGAGATTCAACACCCTCATCAAGTGAAGGATCTGATGAAGATAGAGATCATACCTATAGACAAAGGTCAAGGACTCCTCCCAATGAATCTTTCTTCGCATCTTCATGTTTAGAAAAGTTAGAGAAGCATAGAAGAAGGCTCGGAGAAGGCTCATCCCTTAGGAACATGGGAAATGATGCAATGAGCAAGGCCCTTCGCCAGATTTCAAAATTACCCTTCACAAGGAGAATTGATAAGGCCAAGCTTTCCCATTGCTTTACACAGCCTACATTTACCATTTATAATGGGAGAACCAACTCTGTGAAACATATGAGTCACTTCAATCAGAGGATGGCTATCCATTCAAGGAATGAGGCTTTTATGTGCAAGGTATTTCCCTCTAGCTTTGGCCCTGATACTATTAGATGGTTTGACAAGTTGGAGGAAGGTTCAATGAGATCTTTTGAAGAACTAACTAGGGCATTTGAAGCAAGGTTTGTGACATGCAGCAGGGTTTCCAACCCCTTGGATTCCTTATTGTCTATGGTGATGAGGGAAAGGGAGACTTTGAAGACCTACTTAGATAAGTATTGGGAAACGTTTAATAAGATAGATGGTGATTTTAAGGATTTAGCCATTAGAACCTTTAAGGTTGGGCTTCCAACGGAACATGACCTGAGGAAATCTCTGACAATGAAAACTGATCAAAGTATGCGTCAGCTTATGGACCATATTGACGAGCATAAGCAGGTCGAGGAGGATCAAACCCAAGGAAAGGGTAAGACTAAAGTATTTCCCCCCAAAAAGAAAGATCCTCGGTTAGGAGGATATAATCACAATTGACCCCAGAGAGAGTTCATTAACCAGTCATCAAGGGCTAGCACACAAATGGTCAACTCATAACTTAAGGAGCTATTTTACCAGATCCTCGAGAAGGTAAAGGATGAGACATACTTCAAGTGGCCCAATAAGATGGGGGGAGATCCATCCAAGTGTAATCAAAGTCTCTATTGTCTCTACCATCAGGATAGGGGATATCCAACTAAGTATTGTAGAGCCTTACGTGACCATTTAAGTCAATTGATGAAGGTTGGGAAATTGAAGTAATTTTTGCCCTAGCCTGCAAGGCAAACAGACCAGGCCGGGGCTGTGTACCAGAGGGATGTTGCTACTCGGCCAGCCTTAGGTACAATAAACATAATTTTTGCCACACCTAAGTGCAATACTATCTCGTATGCTGGAGTTATGTCTATAGCTTCAAGGCTAGAGCTGGAGGATCAAGCCAAGAATCTAAAAGGGTTAGGCTAGAGTCATCACCAACCTTAGGCTTCTCGGAGGAGGACAAAGTGGGGACTTTCCAACCCATGATGATACCTTAGTGGTGACCCTTTGGATCGGGGGATATGATGTGAAGAGGGTCCTTGTCGACTAGGGAAGCGGAGCTGAAATTATGTATCCAGATTTGTACAAGGGGTTAAATCTCAAGCCTGAGGATTTGGAGAAGTATGATTCACCTTTGGTTGGATTTGATGGGAGAACTATAATTCTCTGAGGAATGATTAAGCTACATGTACAAGCTGGGGACAAGGTGGTGCAAGTTAACTTTATCGCAGTTGAAGCTTATTCTCCTTATACAACTATTTTTGCGAGGCCCTAGTTTCATGCTATAGGGGCGGTGTCAAGTATCCTACAGGGGGGCAAGTTGGGGAGTTGGTTAGAAGTCAGGCAATGGCTAGACAGTGTTTAGTGGCTACTATCAAGTAGCATTCATTGGATGAAGTTCCTATTAGGAGGGAAGAGGCCCTAAAGCAATTAGCCAATCTCTAGGGTGGACTTGGGATTGAATCACATGGGCTGCTTTTTGAAGAATTGGAAAGAGTGATGATCGGTTCAAATGAAGATAAGTATTTTTAGGTTGGGGCTCAGATGCCCCCTATTGAAAAAGATGAACTTGTAGACTTTTTGAAGGGTAATGTGGATGTCTTTGCATGGAGTGCTTACGAGGCACCGGGGATTGATCCTGATTTTATCTGTTATCAACTGAATGTAAATCCTAGGGTTGTACCAAGAAGGCAACCACCTCGAGGGAGCATGCCGAGGCAGTAAAGGAAGAGGTGAACAAATACCGTGGTAGGAGATGACGGTTGGATGGACCCTTTGGTTTCGTTCTTAAGGGAAGGGTTGTTACCCAAGGACAAAGGTGAAGCTAAAAGAATACGTAGAAAAACTCCGCGATATTGGTTTTCCAAAGAGCAGAAGTTGTGTCTATGATCTAAAAATGAGACATTTTCTTATTTTTTTGTGGTTGTTTGCTAATACTTAAATTTGATGTCTTTAGGTTATAGAACCCTCTAATGATGCACCTCCTTCCCAAACAACACCCGCTGCCCAAGCTGAACCCACTGTCCAAGCTGAACCTGTTGTCCAAGCTGAACCTGTTGCCACTCCAACTAATGTTGAGGCACTTCCACCTAAACCTAATGATAAAACCAAGGTGAGTGAGATAGATGCTGATTGTGGTAATAATAGGAAAAAGTTTACTACTTGGGATCATTTTGAAAAAATAAAGATTAGTGAGGGTCAATTTAAGGTTGTTTGCCATTATTGCCAAAAAACTTATCATGCTAATAGTAAGGGTCATGGTACTACTAATTTATTGCATCATACATCAAACTGTGTTAAGAACTCTAATGGAGTTTCACTTAAAGGGCAACAAACCTTAGCATTTGAACCCAAAATGAATGGGGAGGAAGGGTTTCAGCTTGTACCAACATCCTTTACTGTTGAGACTTCTAAGAAGACACTCGCTGAAATGATTATAATAGATGAGTTGCCTTTTAGGTTTGTTGAAGGGTATGAGTTTCAAAGATATTCAACAACCTTACAGCCTAAGTTGCAAATTAGGGATATCCCATCTCGTCAAACTGTAGCTAGGGATGTGATTAACATTTATGGTGTTGAGAGAGAGAAACTAAGGGAAGCCTTGAAAGGTCGTAGGGTGTGCCTTACTACGGACACATGAACTAGTATTCAAAATCTAAATTATATGTCCCTCACATGTCATTTTATTGATGATAATTGGAACTTGCATAAGAGAATTTTGAATTTTTGTCAAGTGGAAGACCATAGGGGGAGACTATAGGTAGAAAGATTAAGATGTGTTTGCGTGAGTGGGGTGTTGATGGCATATTCACCTTGATAGTGGATAATGCTTCCTCTAATGGTACTACCATTAAATTTTTACAAACAGTAATTAAAGATTGGAAGGGGACTATTTTAGAATATGAGTTCTTACACATGAGGTGTTGTGCACATATCCTAAATCTAATTATGGGAGATGGTTCGAAAGAAATTGAAGCATCCATTGCTAGGGTGCGTGAAGTGGTGAGGTATGTGAAGTCCTCACCAAATAGAAATCAAACTTTTAGGAGTTTTATGGAGAGATTAGGTATTGAGTCCAAGTGTTTACTAAGTCTTGATGTACTTACTAGGTGGAATTTTACCTATCTCATGTTAGATACTGCTGAAAATTTGAGAAAGCGTTCCTAAGAATGGACTTTGAGGATGATAGCTATTGTTCATACTTTTTGAACAAGGAAAATAGTGGTGGTTTGGGATCTCCTTGTGGGTTGATTTTCAAAATTGTAGGACGTATGTGGGTTTCTTGAAACTTTTTTACAAAGCAACAAAAAAATTCTCCGGTTCTTTGTATGTGACTTCAAATACTTTCTTTGATGAGATGTTTGTGATTCAAGAGAACATTGCTCATTTAATTAAATTTGAAAATTATTTCTTGAAAAACATGGCAACTAAAATGGAAACTAAGTTTGAAAAGTACTGGGGGAAAGGGGATAAAATTAATCAGCTTTTGTATGTGGTTGTGGTTCTTGATCCAATGAAGAAAATGAGGTTTTTGAAGTTTTCTTTTTCTGAAATTTATGGGTATGAAGTGGCTGATGAGCTAGTTGATTTAGTAAGGAAGATCATGGATAGGTTGTATGATGATTACTCTAGGGTTGATTCACCAAATGTGGCAGTACCAAGTGAGAATGAGAGGACACACATGGAAGGTGATACAATTGGTTGTAGTGATCCATATCCGATGGTTAATTCACAATATGAGCGGTTCTTAGAGGCTGAGAAGTCTATAGGGTGTAGCAATGAGATTGAAAAATATTTGGCTGAAAATTGTGAGAGTAGAAGGATGTGAAATTTGAGATTTGGGGTGGTGGAAAGCCAATTCAAATAGGTACCAAGTGATGTCCAAAATGGCTAGGGATGTGCTGGCTGTACCTGTTTTTACGGTTGCTTTTGAATCGGCATTTAGTACTGAAAGGCGCATACTTAATCCATTTCGAAGTTCACTCTCCCCTCTCATGATTCAAGATCTTGTTTGTGCTCAAAACTGGCTGCAAGCTCATGTTCCAATTTCTTTTCGCAAGTTAAAGGATGATATGGAGGCCTTGGAGGATGAATTTCATGAATTAGGTAATATGTTTAACTTCCAAACGTCTTGTCTGTTAAGTGTTATTAAATGTGTCATATACTTGAGCAAAATTTAATCTATTGTCTCAATTTTTTCTTTTCTAGTTTTAAATCAAGCAACAACAGTAGCAAGTTCTAATTCCTGCTCAAGCAAAGGTGGTACTCGTACCACAATTAGTATTGATGAATGATCATTGATTGGGTATGTTTCTGCCCTTATAATTTTTGTTCATATTGGTCACTTCCCTTTTGGTTATTATGTAGCTTTTGTTCTTTGTCTTTATATATTATTGATAAATATTTTTCCTCTTGTATTGTAGGAGGAAGGAAGGTCGCATTTTGTATAGGAGGCCATTTTTTTGGACAGATGTGTAGCTTTTCTAATTATACATGAACTCTTGTCTTGCTTATAGGAAGGAAAACTTAGCATCTATGTAGGCTTTCCTTTCTATAAGTTATGGACTTGTTAACTATAGGTAATAGAGTAATTCTTTACTACTTTAGGAAAGCTATTTTTTGGAAATACTTAATAATATTTTATAGTTGTAACTAATTATATATATTGTTGGGAATATTGCCTACTACTTTGGTAATTTACTGCCTTGTGCAATAACTGTCTTCTCTGCTTCCTCTATGACTTTATATATATATATAAGATGGAATTACGAAGATGATGTATATTTAGTAATGCTTGCTGCTGTGTGATTCTGGATATTTATTTGATGTGTGGAATGGTTGGTAGGTATGTGTTTAGACTGATAGATTGATGAATGTGGAAACAAAATGGTATTGCCCTGGCCTTAAGGCTTAGGCAGTTTGGAAAATTTTTGCTATAATGTGTGGATGATTAACAGGTGGTAACAAAATGGTATTGTGTTTTTATTTGTTTGATTAATGCCTAGGTTTTACAAGCTATTGATGTTTAACAGGTATCTAGGTTTTACTTTGTAAATTTGTTTGTTCCCAAATGTCAATACTCAATATGAATTGTTTTGGGAATTCATACTCAATATCTGGGAAGTATGAATTTGGAGCTTTGGACAAATTCAAGTAGAGTTGAAGGCCCATTTTAAAAAGAAATTAAGTTAAAAACAAGCCCAATCTGATATGTTAAGAATCAAAAACTATTAATTCCTTAAAAAACTCAATAATTTCGACCAAAAAGGCCCAAAAAAATTAAATCCAATAAAAAGGGCCAATAAGTGGTCCAACCCGCCAAACCGTTGAATCCAACCCGGCGGGTTCAACCCATATTTCGGTTGATTGCGGGTCAGTTTTTCAGTGACCCAACCCAATCGAGTCGAGTGCGGGTTGGGCCCAAACCCGGGCCGACTGGACCCGTGGACAGGCCTAATATATATATTGGTTAGAAGAAGAAGAAGAAGATAGTGAGAGAAGAGTACAGTAATAGTAATGGAGGATAGAGATATCACAACATGTTGAGGTGAATTCACAAGTTATAAAGTCCTACTAAGAATCCATTATATTCCTACCTATTATTGCATTTATTTTCCCATCAAATCTTTTGCTCAATAGATTCTCGAAACAAAACACACCATAAAAAAAAAAAAAAAAGTTTTATGGACACACAATTTGCCATATACACTACCGCAGCTTGTGCATATGTTAAGTGAAGATTGCATTATTTTCCACTAAGCACCGGTCGTGATTCCATGTGTAAGTGACGTAATCTAATTATTATAAGTTGTCAAATATGCAAGTTGTAGTAAACTGTGTGGCAAATTGTGTCCCTTATTAATATTATTATTAGTTAACGTGCTATAACACTGTTAGGTTTAGCTTTTAAGTGAGATGGCAAGTTGGCATGTTATAAGCTATGGATCTATTTTAAATACATCTTAGCTGTAATATTGAACCTCTCCATTTAAATTGGGGTTCTTTCGGACATGTCACCTAGACACTGGTGATTTATATATTAACTTTTTCAAAGTTTTTTTTTTATTTTTTTTATTAACTTTTTCAAAGACTTTCTAGTAATGCTAAAAATACAAACTAGTTTACAGCATTTTTATAAACAGTTGATATGATCAACTTCTTATTGGTTTTTGTAAGGACTCAAAAAGAAAAACCCAAACCCACTTTGAAAAGTGATGCCCAGTCTTTCAAGTTAAGCCCAAAACAATTAATTTGTTAAGATGGTGGGCTTTAGAGTCAACTACAAGGCAAAGAAGATCACAAGTCTAAGACTAATGGAACCAAAATGATTAATAAGTGAGAAAATAACAACAATTCAGTAAAAATTCATCCTCGGGTGAGTCTAAGAATAGGTTTCTTATTGAAAGACAAAGATGATCTTTTCTGTTTCAGGGTCCTCTTTAGTTTTCACACTTAATACTTCTTTCTTGGAAATTCTTCATCCCCTCTTTCTGGGGGGGGGGGGGGTTCCTTTCCTTATATAGCCCTTTCTTTTACATCTCAACCCTCTATCTATACGTTTCAGGGGAATTCTTTGGATGCTTTTCCCATTAGGATCCTTTTAGAGGTGGTAGAAAGAGCTGTGAGTTGTGAAGTCACTGTCTAGAGGGTCATTTCCTCATTAATGCAGCTAGTTAGGTTGGTGCAGAGTATTGAATGCAAAGATGAGAGGTGTCTTCTTTAGGAAACTTCCTTCCTCCACCCTTGCACGTCTTGTACATTTCCTTTGCCATCTATTCCCTTATCCTTGGGTTTTTCGGGAGTTCCAGTTGCCATTTGGCTCTTTAATTCTCCTCAAGTGGGCGTAGTCCTTGGGAGATTGTTTGCCTTTATTTGCTTGGGTTGGTAGATTTATTTTCGGATTGGGTTCCTCGGTCCTCGACCCTTCCATAGTTTTCATCTAGATCTACTATTAACATCACTTTTTTATTTACCAATAACCACTCATCACATCAGCGGTTTGTAAAATTTTTTATAAAATAGTTTGTATCTCTAGCATTACTTAAGATTTATATTAAAAAAAACAGCTAATTTAGAATATGACATTATTGCTTGAGTTTATTTGTTTTAGGCTTTTAGCAACAATTGAAACAAAACCAACAAAACAAAAAAACGAAAAAAAAACAAATTTAATAATACCTGTAATAAAAAAATATAGGAATTTATCATATAATTAATTTAGTGAAGGTATTTAAATATTTGTGAGATCATTCAAACAATAGATTTATTACAATAATATATTATATTATGCCAACAATTGACTGTCATGGATACTCAATAATATATAATTTTTTTTAAATTGATTTTTTTTTACTTAATAGAATATTTTTAAAATTGGATTGCATAAAAATATAATAAAAATATTTATAAAATATATGTCATTTTCTTATTAGTAATTGGAGTTTTTTTTATTTTATAAATACAAAATGAAAATTCTATTTTAACTTAATCTAAATGTATATGTGTGAAGTTCATCCTTGTAGACTTGAATTCCGATCTTTACCCCTCATACCTCACAAATACTTATACTTATAGAGTGATTATCGCACTAAAAGTGTAAATGGTAATTTGGAGCTTTCTAAACATTAGATCCAAAAATTTTCCATTTTAACTTTGTGTTGCTTTTTTTTTTTTTTTTTTTGGCTAACCAACTTTGTGTTGCCTTATTATTGCACTTCTCACCAACCAATCTCACGTTGGCTGATCGCCATCGTTACGTGGCTATCAGCACCGAACAAAAGCACCATTCAATGGGTTAGAATCTGTTCTGATAGAGTAGTGGAATTCGCCGCGAAACGAAAAAAAGCTTGGTTATTTCTTCTTTGGGACCCACATACAAAGAGACTGAACAGTAGATAAATTTCAGCAAAAAGGCAAGGGCCGAAAAAGATGGCATATATGATATACCTACCTGTAGATGCCTAAAACCAAAATTTACAGCCCACAAGTGACCAATTGCTTTTGATCTCTTCAGTGCTGTCACACAATTGTTATGAGTTCTGACTTCGTAGAAGATCAAAGGAGAATTTTTGAGCTATAAAAGGGTCTTAGCGTCTAAACTCTGAAGCTCAGTATATATGCGAAAGAAAAGGAATACGATACTTTAGGTACTTTTTGGCTTTAGGTATATATTTGATAATCACCCGACACTATTATTATTATTATTATTATTATTATTATATATATATATATTTTTTAAAGTTTTATTCTATAGCATTTGCTCTTAATAAGAAGTCTTACCAGTTGAGCTAACGAAAAGTCACAACATTAATATTTATATATATATATAATATATAATTTTTTTTTTTTTGATAATAACCCAACACTAATATTAATACCCTCCTGGTTTATTTTTGTCTTAAATCTTCACTCTTAAACCTTGGTCTTTCTCCGCCGTCATAGTCATAGACTCACAAAAATGTTGACTTCAAAATCCCTAATAAACCACCATTCACCTTCCCTGTTCTCCTCTAAAACCCCAAACACCAAAACCCGCATCACCGCCTTCCCATTTTCCCACTCTCCAAAACCACGCTCTCTCTCCATCAAAAACTCCGCCAATGAATCAAACTCGCTCTCGCCCAAACCGAGTCAGTTCCGAGTCGACATTCTCTCTGAATCGCTGCCCTTCATCCAGAAATTCCGAGGCAAGACCATCGTTGTCAAGTACGGCGGCGCCGCCATGAAATCCCAAGATCTCCAAGCCTCCGTCGTCAACGACCTTGTCCTCCTCGCCTGCGTCGGCCTCCGCCCCATCCTCGTCCACGGCGGCGGCCCCGAGATCAACCTTTGGCTCAAACGCCTTAATATCGAGGCCGTCTTCCGTGACGGCCTCCGTGTCACCGATTCTCAAACCATGGAGATCGTCTCCATGGTCTTAGTCGGTAAAGTTAACAAACATTTAGTATCTTTGATCAACAAGGCCGGCGCCATTGCCGTCGGCCTCTCCGGAATGGATGGGCAGCTTCTCACAGCTCGGCCGGCTCCCAATTCCGCCCAATTGGGGTTCGTAGGCGAGGTCGCCCGGGTCGACCCTACCGTTCTGAGGCCGCATATCGAGAATGGGCATATTCCGGTAGTGACGTCAGTGGCTGCCGACGAGTCGGGGCAGCCTTATAATATAAATGCAGACACGGTGGCCGGGGAGTTGGCGGCGGCATTGGGGGCTGAGAAGCTGATTTTGTTGACTGACGTGGCGGGGATTTTGGAGGACCGAGAGGATCCAAGTAGTTTGGTGAAGGAGATTAATATTAGGGAGGTGAAGCAGATGATTGAGAATGAGAAGGTGAGTGGTGGGATGATTCCTAAGGTGAATTGTTGTGTTAGGTCACTTGCACAAGGGGTTAGGACGGCGAGTATTATCGATGGGAGGCTGCCCCATTCTTTGCTTTTGGAGATTCTCACTGATGAAGGAGCTGGAACCATGATTACTGGTTAAGGGTAATACAAACTTGTATCTGATTAATTATGTAACGTTTCGTTGTAATGGAGTTCTTGAAGTTGAATATCATGCTTTTGTTCTTGTCTTTATTACAATTCAAGCTAATTGCAATGATAAAGGCATAGCTAAAGCACAAGTGAAATTAAGCGTATGGTAACATATCATTCTTTCTTAAATGAGCCAGATCCAATGTGTTTGTTATACTAAGTAGATGCACGGAAGACACATGAATGATGAAAAATACCTCATACATAGATACCTTAGAATGGTTCTGAGGCAATGTTAGAGCTACAGACCAAATCCACAAATTTATACAGCACTGCATGGGTTTCTTGTTTCTTTTTCACTGCAAACCCCAAGGCCATAATAAATAGAAGACAAAAATGCGCAAGTTGGATGGATAGTCAAGTTGAATCTCCATTCTCCTAACTAAAACCTTGTACAAGACAACCACCTTTCAGCTATTTAGATAAACAGAGTTCATGGAAACGAGACAAGAATACAAGTTCTGTTTCCAAGATACAATATAGTGAGAACAAATTTCCATGACGCTTTTAGAAGACGTTTAGTGTTTCAAAATTTCGTCTGCTTACAAAATTCATGGAAAAACATTTTAGCCTGTGCACTCGCTTGAATGTTAGGTTTCACATTTCGAAAAATCTTTTTAGCTGTCACTGACCTCTTCTGCAGTACTACCTGGGGAAAAACTTTCATCTCTTGATATCTCTTTGTTAGTATTTTCTGGTACGTTTTCATCATCTGAATCAGGTACCACATCAGAGTTAAGGGCAGAATTGTGAGTGGGTCTTTGTCTCAACCTATTCTTTGCACCCAAGCTTTTAGTTTTCACTACAGGATTCCCATCTGCTTCATAATTTCCTAGGTCACTACCATCACTAATATCATCATCCTTGCCACAATAATCAGCATCCTCATTCCCACAATAATCAGCATCCTCATTTTCATTATCAAAATTATATTCTTGAAGCCTGTCACTTTCAGCGTCATAATCCATGGAGTCACTTTTTTTACCAGAACTATCCTTTGACTCTGTATCCTTTTCTTGGCCCCCATTAGAGTTGATGCCATTGCTTTCATGTCGACTAGCCTTCCTTTCAGCAGTAGTTTTCCCCTTTCTGAATCAGGAATTGAAGTCACAATCACAAAAAACAATTCCTTCAAATAATAAGAAATGCGCAAGCTGAATTAGTAGAAAATGGTTCTATTAATAAACATGTTAAGTCTAAGATAAAAGATTATATGAAGCAGAAGAGGTAATGGAGCATGACAAAAAGTAGCAATAGCATATTACATCAAGCGTAATATGAGTGCTACATTATCTAAAATTATAAAAGATAACAATCTTCGATTTGGGGAAGTCATCTTCCTCTACGGGAAATGGCTTTTTATTTTTTCCTCCCCTTCCTTTCGTGGAGGAAAGCAATCCAAGATGCAAGGGAAAGAAAACTAAAGCAGATTACTATCCCAACTAAATGATTTTGCGTTAATGTGATGTCTTGGAGAAGCATGCATGTACCTTTACCCTTTAAGGACTTTGCCAGATGACAGGACAATAGCTGGCAATTTGCCCACCCTATGAGCATGCATCCAAGCCTCATTATCATTATTATTATTTATAATAACTTTACTACCAACATCATGCTACACCAATCCAGACCAGTAGTGAATGCAACTAGATGTACCATAAATCCTCCTAAAAATTGAGAACTATTTCCATATTTGTTGATTTAAGTATCACAGTAGTGCAGCATTCATAGTGAAATTTAGTGATTTAATTTAAAGACTTTCAGAAGGTGGGAGGAACAGTATATTCTGCTTTGTCTTTGCTTAACAAAGATGACTTCCACATAAACATTTCCCTAAATAATAAAGTGAAAGGTGAATTTATCCATGGGCAGAACAATATCAGTCACATTTATGTACATCAGTCAGCCCAATTCAATGAGCAATGCAGTCACAATAGAAATGATAACTACCATAAGCAGGTTGTCCAGCAGACAGCAAAATTTTCAGAATATGTTTTCCGACAATATACTTTTGGGAAGTTATGAAAAAAGTAGTTACTTAAATGTCAGTTAATATAGATCGTATCTGTTTTCAACATATTATCCAATTTCTCGTGCCCATATGGAAGGGATTGTGGAAACTTCACTACAATCTTAGAATGATCATATTTAACCTTTGAGAAAATCTAGCAATCTTCCTTTCATCAAAAAATTAACTAAAACGTCCCAGTTGCTTGCTGATTCCAGAATATTTTTGAACCAAAAGAATAGTGTTGCTAAAACTACCTCATTACATCAAACTTGATCCGTGAGCAATGAAAAATGCATAGTAAATTAATCTATAAAGATAAAAGTAAGTTTGCATCTCTCTTACTTTGTTATTTGAATAGCCTCATCAATGGCCCGGTCATATTCATCTGCACGTTATTTCCAAAATTGAAAGCAATTTGTTAACATAAAAGAAGTTAAATATAAAAAGAAGAGTTAAACAGTGCACATTTGAAAATATATATATCAAGGACAGAACATGGTGAGGAACACTGATATAATTTTATGATTCAGTACCTACATGGATTAAGTTCCAGGGATAGATTTCACTCATTTCTTGGACTTAATGATCTCAAGAAGAAAGTGAGATAACAGAGAAAATATATTATTGAGGCAAAAAGAGAGGGGGGGGGGGGGGGGAGGAACTCATCTCTAAGATGGTGGCAAACTGATGTAGCAACACTTCAATAAAAGGGTCAAGCAAGTTACCCGTTGGATTTAAAGTAGGCAGCCATATGTCTATGAAACTTCCTAATTTAGAGTGGATCTTTTTGAATCTCTCTACAGTGACTCATAGGAAGCCACTTTATTAAAGCTGAGTTTCAAAACAAAGAATTCATGCTAGCTTTATTCAAGAGGTTTCTTTGAAGGTAATTTCAGGTCAACAGATTATCTGGTAGTAACATAAATGAAGCAAGGAACAAAGTTATCAGACTCAGCTCAGTTGACATAAAACAATATTCAAGGATGGTTCAAGTTTACTAAAACCAATTATGGAGTAATGATCAATTCCCACCTCCAGCCTCACCAAAATATATAAAGGATGGCACAAGCACACTTTCAGAATAAACTCAATGCCATTGATGATATATCAATATTTGAAGATATCTAACATGAATTGTTTTAGGTTAAGAGAGCAAATTCTTTAAACACATGTTTCAAACCTAAACCTAATACTTGCCTAAATTCATAGATTTTTTTTTTTGGTAAGTAACGAAATTCTATTAATCAAAAAATGAGAATACCCAGGTACACCGGTGGTGTAATTGAGTAGCAGTACATTAATCTCTCAAATTACAATGCTCTAATAAATTAGAACAGTGAAAAGAGTTAAAAGCAGAACTCCAACCCAGAAAAGAGTGAAGAAGAAGAGATTAAATTAATGCATGAAATCAGCCAAATTATTTGACCATTATTTGGTCCAAATAAAAATTTTGTTCATGATATTGTACCTTCACTATATATGCTCCAGTTTACGGGAGGCCTTAAACATTTTACACAAAGTTCCTGTTATTAAATGCAATTTAATTTGCACAAAATAACTGATAATAACCAGGTTTATAAGTTGGTTAGGAGATTTATTCACCAAAAAAATAATTTGTGAGGTTCACTTTGGGTCTATGCTACACGACCAGATAATACGAGCTACAAAAACAAACTTTACAACATACCAAATGTGTAGCTGATAGGCCTACGAGTGCGACAAGTGCGAGTAATTCCAGCCCCGTAAGGATTTGCAAAATTACTCAGGAGCAATGCTTTCCGTTGCTTTTGTTTCAGTGCCCTTTCTTTGTTCTTTAACAACCAAAGATAATATTATTTATAATCAATATGAACAATGAATCACTACAGAAGCTTAAAACTGTTAAAATAAACTTTACCTTTTGAAGCTTCTCAAGAATAGGAATGGCATCAGTTTCAATTGTCTTACAAACATCAACTTCTGCTACAACATCACTACCTGAGAGTTCATCCTGCCATTGCCAGAAATAGACAGTGAACTAGAGTTCCTAGTCCAGAACAAACAAAAAAAATTCAACCTTACCACAACTTTGCGAAATTCCTCAAGATTGGTTGCAAGAGTTTCCCATTGAAAGTTGATAGCTGATGGAGTTAAACATCCTTTACCCTTAGAGTTTCTCTTTGATGGATATATATTCAGTTCCCTGTACAATCTATAGCCAATAGTTTTGTTTCCATCATACCTAGCATGAACATAATAAGAATCATCAACAGTGATCATGCTACTAATTGAAAACATTCATAACACATTCAAGACTTACCAATAGGAAGTCCCATTTCCATCTCCTCCTATCTTATCTTTGCGGAAAGAAGATACTTCATTTCCTTGTTTTAAAGCATCATTAATATAAGAAACTGTATCATCTTGCTGTGAACAAAAGGAATGGGTTATAAAACTGCCTTCAACGTATTATCAGTTTGAACATGTCCCTAAGGAGAGAGAAACATTCATATACAAACAAAACAAGCAGTTAAAAGGATCTCTAGGTAGAAAGCATGCCAAACAATCCTAAATAATTAAAAAAGAAATTACTTAAGGAGGAAATGCCAGGATATATTACATGAGCCCGGAGTTCACAAAGTGCCTTCAAAATGAGTAAACGATTAGTTGAATCAAGCTGTTTGTATCTGGGTATTATCTCCTCTCTGTGAAAGAAACAGCACAAAACAGCACTACTACCTCAGTTAATGTGATATCAAATAAATAAAAAATGGTCAAATTAAAAACAAGTAATACATGACTAATACCCTTTAGCTGCCACCAATGGAGTCTCCCCTTCAGCTACCTGCAGTAAAAGGCAAATTAATGTCTAAATTATAAAATCTTCCTGTTTATAAATGGGTAAAAAGAGTACACAACAAGGCTTGCCTAAACGACTTACCCACGGCCACCAAGTACCAAGTTTCTTACAAAGTTCAGCCACCCACGCATCAGAACCATCCAATTTTTTACTTACAGGTGGTATTCCCTGGAAAAAATTCAGGTCATATACACAACAATAAAGGGAAGGACAATTTATAGAACTCTTGAAAAATAATTGAGAAGCTTGTAAGCTTGCAATAGAATTTGAGAACTTGAAAGCAAAACTACTGTATTTTGGGTTTTCAAGACATTTGAGATCACTTCGCTACTGCTTATCATTTTTATATATTTAGAAGTAAAATATTCAAGGCTAGAACTGACAATAAACCTGTAAGGAATTTCATAAATTATCCCCTTTTTTTTTTTACTTTTTCCTTTATCTACTAAAAAAATATAAGAAGAATTAAACAACAAATACCATTGAGAAAAATATTGGACTCAATCTGACAAAATCAATATAAGGCACCATATTCGGCAACCAGAAGATATGAAAGTTTGAATGTAGCCCAATAGCATCAAAAAGTAAAACTTGAATGCACACATAAGCAAGCTTCTGAAACCTTGTCTTTGTATCTGGAATCCAATGGAGCATACACAGAAATATAATGGAGCTTCATTACACACGAAGCACAGTGTAAACTACACACCACCCACAAAAAGAGAAAGGAACAAAGAGTATAATGTACAAGCTACTGCCTTGTCTATCTGGATATCCAATAACACAAATACTTAATACATCCCAATAAAGAAAGTGTCAACAAATAACTGCCATCTCCATCATTCACCAACTATGAAATTAACTACGTTACATAATGTTCTAAAATGAGCAAGAATCATCCGAAAATAGAACATTTGATAGATATTTTAAGGCATTGGTTGTGTCAGCTCCTGCCAATACCTTACTAAGCACTCACCTTAATACTACTATAACTTTCAACTTCCGCAAATTTCCTGATCACACTAACTCTTTACACACACACAAAAGGGGACATGGTTTGTGTTCTGCTTCATCTTATGAAATTGACAGAGAAATGAGCAATATCAAACAAACCAACAAACAATGAGAAGGTTCGTTTACACTAGCAATAAGCAATACTAGAGATGCCAACAATTTCAACTACACATAGATCCATGATTTTTTTTTCTAGCAGTGAAACTGAAGAAATGGATAACACGCACAAACATTGTGAGAATAAATATAGATACGAGTAAAAACCTTCAAAAGCGCAATGTGAAGCTGAGCGAGCGAACTGTTTGGCTTAATCAAACCCATCTCAATCTCTTCCGCCGATAGCTTCAAACCACTCCCAATCACAGGCTCAAAAACCTACCAAAATATCAACAAACAAACAAACAAAAATCACTACAACAAATTCCTGATTCCATAACCATGACCACATTATCAAACTAAGATATCTCTCTCTCTCTCTCAAAATCAGAAACGAAGAGATGATCTTACGCCGAGGAAATTGAGAACGGAGGCTAGTTCCCAACGTCCACGTAGCTTCGCAACCTCCGATTCCAAATGAGACTCGTCCAGAACCACCATTGGCTCCTCTGCGCTTCCTTCTTTCACCACCACTGGCCGCGTTCCTTCCACGGCGACCTCGCTCGCCGCCGCGGCCCGGGTCCGGCGACCGCCGTTCATGGTTTCTTATGAGAGAGAAAACAAAAAAGTTTTAGAGAGAGAAAGAAAATCGTACTCTGGGAGATTGAGAGAGAGAGACAGAGAGACAGAGAGAGCGTTGGAGGAGTTGTGTGTGAGTGTTTATAGTTTTGGGGTTTTCCCGCCTAAATCATTTTTACCACGGGTCAGAGATCGTGGTTAAGTTTGGGTTAGCCTTACATATAGTTCTTTCTAGGGTTAAATTAATTTCAGAAGCCGGCTTTTTCCTTTTCCGCTTTTTATTATTCCTGAACTACTTGTTGCGTCTTTTCTTCCCTCTGTACTGTAGGCTCTCTATCAACCGCACCGTTTTGAAGTTTCTCCAACCTCCCACACACAATATCATTTTATCCGTTAACCTGTTTTCCAAAACAAGTAACCCAAGTAGAGACACTATCATGGAGTTTGGACTGTGGAAAATGGGCTTTTTGAATCACATTGGGTTCGAAAATGGGCTTTTCGAAGTTTTTTTATAAAGGCCTAAAGTTTATACTATTTGATCTCAGATTAGGTTAACTGCTTTTTATTTTGGTAATTAAAATCTCTAATTTATGAAATCGATTTGAAACTTTTGTCCATTTTCATTATTTTGGATAGTAGTAAAACAAAGAAAAGCCAAAGCTTAAAGATGGAGCCAAAGATGAATTGAGTCGCACAACTCGATCTTAGCTTGTAAAAAAAATGCTTATTATTATTCTTTTGTTTGACAAATAAGTCAAATTTAAGCTTAAATTTAGGCTCAACTATTAAACAAATCAATTTGAAATATAATAATGCATTCGTCAACATAATAATCAATTTAAATATATGTAATACTACATGTTCACAAGTATACTTCTCTGCAAATATACTTTATATTTGTGTGAGTTTGTAAAAAGTTCATATGGTATCAAATTATTATTTGTACTTTGTAATTTGTTGATAATATAAATCGACCATGTGTAGTAAAAAATAAATAGAACTTTTAACAATACAATGTTGGTGAATATAATTTGTATAAACTCAAAAGAAATTCATTATAGCTAATTTACTTAATAATATAACTTTAACTAGGAGTACAATTTAGTTATTGATTATTATCATAGATTTGTGAATTGGTAAAATATTTTTGTCATGTTCTTACCATATATGGGAAAAGAGAATTACTCAATAAAGTGATTCATGAACAAGCTCGAGCTTGCTCAACAATAAAATGAACTAAGCTTGAACATCCAATCTTGTTTATTGATGAGCTCAAATCCGACTTGTGTTCAACAGAAAATTAAATGAACAATTGTGAATTTTCAATACTCAACTCAACTTATAACGTTTATAGCTCTAATTGAAGACCACTAATTAAATCATGCACTTCACATAATCCTTGTTTATAACTCGATTTGACCACTAATAAAGATGGAGTGTATATATGGAGGATATAATTAAAAAGCTTCAATTAAAGAGATAAAACTTCCATGGAGTAAGAAAGTGACCAAAGTCCCCCTTTCCAAGACCTGTATTCTTGTCTCTTGGCAGAAACCTCCTAGTGGTTGGGCTAAATTAAACTTAGATGGGTCTACATTAGGAAATCCGGGCAGAGCAGGTGGAGGAGATGTGATTCGGGACCACTCAAGCCACTGGATTAAAGGCTACAGCCGTGCTTTGGGAACTACTAACAGTTTTATTGCTGAATTATGGGCGCTTAGAGATGGTTTAATCATTGCTAAGGAGCTAAGACTTAACAACCTGATTGTTGAACTAGATGCATTAAGTGTAGTACAAATGATTAATAGTGATACTCCAAATCTGTTAATGGAGCCTCTATTGTCTGATTGCAAGAGCCTTTACAGAGAAATTCCTAACAGACGGATACAACACGTGTACCGAGAAGCTAATTAGTGTGCTAATGCTTTAGCTAAATTGGGTTCAAGTGTAGTTTCTTCTTTTGCTATTTTTGTTGTACCGCCGCCTGTGGTGGTCAATTTGCTAGCCTCTAATGCGGCTGGATTTAGTTGTAACAGATTAATTAACATCTAATCTAAGTATCCTTCCTTTTTCACCAAAAAATAAAAAATAATAATAATAATAATTAGCTAGGCAACACACACTTTTTGGCAACAGTTTCCTATTTACTCTAACTTGTTACTGTCCAAAATAACGAAGAGAAATGACAAATATTAATGAGAGTTTCATATTTAAGCAGCTTTATAAGTTTATGACATCAATGGACAAAATGAAAGATAATGGGATATGATCAAGAACATTATATGAACTTCGGATATTTTTGGTAATTTTCTCCAATCTTGTTTATAATTGACGACATGTCAATTTATTATTATAGCAACATAACTCTACATATGGGCTCACCACTAACATAACTTTTTAATGGTACTAATCACACCATACTATATCAAGAGTTGTTAAAATGATCACGTGTCTATATTTATTGCTTTCATGTTAGTTTAGATATTGTAATTTGGAACAAGAAACATAATCAAGCACCAAAATATCATAGTTCTCATAAAATTTTGTTATGTTTCGATAAACCAATAGTTGCAATATTTAAAGTTGTTAACAAGTACAGTTGTGCACTTTTAAGATCAACATACAGTTGAAATTATGTGGTAAAAAAGTCACTAAAGCTTATAGACACATAAATATATATGAAATAAACAAATCTACATACCACATTTTATGCACCAAATACTATATGGTTAATCGTCTTTCATTTATTAAGTTACCAATTGACTAGAGTTAGTCTTAGAGGTCATCCTAGTATTTGGGAGGTTTAAGGGATCTAGGTCCAAATTTGCCATCTTATTA
The DNA here is from genome assembly GCF_040712315.1 of Castanea sativa. NCBI lineage: Eukaryota > Viridiplantae > Streptophyta > Magnoliopsida > Fagales > Fagaceae > Castanea > Castanea sativa. The sequence goes on from NC_134022.1 coordinate 28,075,235, forward strand.
TCTAGTAATACCTACCATACCCTATAGTCTACACAACTTTTTTTTGGTAAAAATGAAATTTCATTAACTAAGAAGCCTCTGTGGAAGAGGTTAGAAAACGGTCATACATTGTGCCCACACCATCTAGTCTAATAAGCAGCTCCACCTCTGAAGTCGGGTGGAGAAAAATAACAAAATCTTGGTCCAACAGAGCACCTCGCCTAACTAAGTTATCTGCACACTTATTGGCTTCTCTGAAGCAGTGCATAAGTCTGACATTCGAAATTTTCTTTAGTCCCTCTTTGCAATTAGCCACTAGCAAGCGCATTAAAGCTGTTAAGATTGTTGGACTCTTTCCTCACTAAATCAATGACCACCTTGACATCCAACTCAATTTCCACTACTGGAAGCTTGAGAGCAATGCAAAGTTGAATACCATCCCGTAAAGCCCATAGCTCCGCAGCAACACTAGTCATGATACCAATGGCTTGGGCATACCCTTTCACCCACTCACCCTTCTCATTACGGATAAGCCCTCCACCGCCAGCCAAACTTGCAAACCATCAGAATTTAATTTGAACCAATTACTTGGGGGATTTAGCCACCTCACCTGGATTTTGTTTCTGATTGTATTTTGATTCCCATTACTAACGAAATAGGCTACCTTTGCTGCTCTAGCCAAAGTTTTATCTAAAATACCTCATTGCAACCCTGTATTACCAAACACAATGCTATTTCGGTGGAGCCAAAGAATCCACAATGGCATAGGAAAAATTGTACCCCACTCCATCTTAGAAATAGTGCTGATCTAAGAGCTTCTGCTGTTGATTTTCAGCCAATCAACTAGTGGCATTCCATAAAAGATATTCGGTGGCATGGGAGGCAACAAAGGGTTCCAAAAACACTTGGCTTTGGGGCAATCTCTTAAAGCATGAACAATGGTCTCTGGCTCAATGTTACAAACAGGGCAGACCAGTGGAATTTCCAACCATGGTTTTGAAACCCAGACCGGACCATACGGTCCAACCGAGTTAACCGAAAACCATTCACTAAAGTGGTTCTTTAAACCTTAATAACCGGCTATTACAAGAAAATTTTGTGAACTGTGAAAACCGCCATTGAACATCTTGGGTTTGAAAACCTTAAGCGATTCTCACAGGTCAGACCGTTTGAGTTTTCTTTTTTTTGTTACTTACATCCATTGTTGCAGCTTCAAGCCTTCAACCTCAACCACCCACTGTGAGACTATCAGACTTGAGGTCGCACGCCATCTTCGTTCTTCCTCTGTCTCTGTCTCTCTCTCTCTCTCTGCATTTTTGCAGATGCTGTGTACCTGCATTTTTGCCTCTAGAGTCTTCTTCTTTAGTTCTTTGAAGATGATGTACTGGCGTACTGTCTTGCTTTACTCTCGACCACATTGCTTTATTGTACCCATTAATGCTTGCTGTCAAGCACTTTTTTTTTTTGTGAAAAAAGGAAGGATACTTAGATTAGATGTTGATTAATCTGTTACAACAAAATCCAGCCGCATCAGAGGCTAGCAAATTGACCACCACAGGCGGCGGTACAACAAAAATAGCAAAAGAAGAAACTACACTTGATCCCAACCTAGCTAAAGCATCAGCACATTGATTAGCTTCCCAGTACACGTGTTGTATCCGTCTATTAGGAATTTCTCTGTAAAGGCTCCTGCAATCAGACAATAGAGGCTCCATTAACAGATTTGGAGTATCACTATTAATCATTTGTACTACACTTAATGCATCTAGTTCAACAATCAGATTGTTAAGTCTCAGTTCCTTAGCAATGGGAACTTGATTTTTACTAAACCTTTTTTTTTTTTTGGTAGACAAACCAATGTCTCCCACCTACTCTTGTAATTTTTTTTTTAATTCACAAATGGTTGACTATTCAAACTTGCATAAAAGAGAAAATATTAAATTGTATTATGCTTAGAATTTAATATATATTTGCATAATTATGTTTGCTTAGAATTTAAAATTTTTAGTTACATTATGAAACTTATGACATAAAAAAAATTATTTGAAATATAGTTCTTTATATTTATTTGGATTATTTTAGTCAAATTTTCAATTTTTACTAATTTAATATATTTATTTTTTAAATAATTACTGAATTAATTATGACGTTACCACGGTTCGACCTTAAAAACCTTGAACTTCTCTTTTTTCCGGTTCTTTGAATGGTCCGGGTTTGAAAACCATGTTCTCAACCCCTTCTCATTGAGGATTGCTTTCACAGCAATGCTATAATGGTAGCATTACCATAGGAAATGCTTAACTTTTGGAAGCAATAAGATCTTCCTCACCTAAGCACCTCGGAAAGAAGCTCTACTCAAATCTTCATCCTTATTAACTGCCAACTAGTATGCCCCTTTCAGCTTAAATTCACCATTTGAAGAAAAGTGCCAGGTAAGTCTATCCTCTTCTTGGCATGAGAAGGAGAAGGGAGTTGCCTTCATCTCCAAAAGAATTGAGGTTGGGAATGAGAAGGATATATGCTCCAAATTCCAACCAACATACCCAACAATATCCTTAAGTTTTATATTCTCCTCATCCTTGATCAGTGGACCCGAGATAAGGCTTCGAAGAGTACCTTTGTCCATCCATTTGTCGAACCAAAGAGATAAGCTACTTTCCCTTCCAAGAATCCACTTAGTGCCCTTACTGAAAATATTTTTCCCTTTTTTAAGTGCTGCCCAGGTTAGGGAACACGAGGAAGGCCTAGCTTGGGTTCTAAAAACACGCATCCACTTGTTATATTTCTTGGAAAGGACTCTGACCCAAAGGGAGGATTTTTCAAAATTAAATCTCCAATGCAGCTTTGCTAATAGAGCAGTGTTTTTCGGTTTTGCCGCTTGAATTCCAAGACCCCATTCTTCCTTAGATTTTGTAATCTTTTCCCAACTAATTAGGTGGAGCTTTTTCTTATTTTCCAACGAACCCCATAAGAAGTTTCGGTTAAGCTTGTCAATTCCTTGGAGAATTTTGGATGGGAGAGCCACACGTTGCATAGTGTAGTTTGGGATTGTCGAAGTCACCAATTGAGTCAGGACTACTCTGCCAGCAAGAGACAAAAGGTTTGCTTTCCAACCAGCCAACTTGCTCTTAATATAGTCCAAAATGAACCCAAAATTCTAAGGAGTACCTGAATGCTTTATAGGAAAACCCAAGTATTTCCCAAGAGTAGGAGTGGAGCGGAATCCCAGGATCTCACACAACTCAATTCTCTTATCAGGATCAACATTCGGAGAAAAATAGACCCGGGACTTTTCATTGTTGATTTTCTACCCCGATAGCTCATAAAAGGAGTCAAGCACCTCCCTAATAGCCATGCAATTCTTCCTATCAGCTTTGGCAAAGAGCATGAGATTATCCGCAAAGAAAACATGAGAGAAATCCAGACCACCCTGGGAAGCTTTGACAGAATTCTAGAGCTTAGCTTTGCATTTCTCCTCTATTAGGGCCCTAAGGACTTCCATACATAAGATAAAGAGATACGGGGATAGGGGATCTCCTTGCCGGATTCCTCGAGAAGGGTAGAACAACTCTAATGCTCCACCATTAGCAAGGATAGAAATAGATGACAAAGACACGCAACTCATAATTAAAGAAATTAGGCGGCTTGGGAATTTGTAGAGATTCAAGGTATCCCTAATGAAGCTCCACTCCAAACGGTCATAAGCTTTCTCTAAATCCAGCTTTATTGCCATCACTCCACCTTGACATTTTTTCCTTGCCATGGAGTGGATCAACTCTTAGACGATAATCGCATTATTCATCCCTTGCCTCCCCGGGACAAAGGCCGATTGTAAAGGAGATATTAAGCCTGGCAGTAAGGGCCTAATTTGAGCCACAATGATTTTGGTCACCATCTTGTAAATGGTGTTACAAAGATTAATGGGGCGATAATTATTTAATGTCTCCGAGTTTCTGGTTTTAGGGATAAGAGTGATGAGGGTATTGTTAAGATACTCAGGAACAGCCCTTGTCATGAAGATGTGCTCGATTTCTTTTTTTACCGATTCTCCAACTAGAAGCCAAAACCATTGAAAAAAACCAGTATGTAAACCATCTAGACCAGACGCTTTAAAAGGTTTGAGCACCCAATTTCAGCATCAGTAACTGATCTGTCAATATTTGTGACATCAACTCATTAAGATGGGTGTACCAGCATGGGGGTTCCATTCAGCTAAGGAAGAGATGGTAAGGCCAGAAGTGAAGAGATTCGAAAATCCTTCTCTGATGAATTCTGAAATTTCTGTGTCCCCATTGATCCAATTTCCCATCTTGTCTTTCATACACAGAATTTGATTTCTTCTCCTACAAACCAAAGCTGCAATGTGATAAAAAGAAGTATTCCTATCACCCTCAACAAGCCAGAAGATTCGAGATTTCATTGCCCAAAATTCTTCTTCAAGTTTGGCCACCTTTGCAAATTCACTTCTTAACATCTTCTCTAAGTTGATAAGGTGAGTACTAAGACTAGCTGCCAAACACTCTTGAATGCCCTTAAGCCTTGCTAGCACTCTTTTCTTTATCTGAAATAGATTGCCAAAATGAGACCTATTCCAAATACTTGCTTTCTCAGAGAAGGACATAACTGCTTGTTGTAGGGTTGGAGGGTTGCTTCAAGCATCGCGAACTACACCAGGGAAGGAGGGGTGAGAGAGCCACATGAGTTGGAATCTAAAGGGCCTAGGGGCACAGGTGTCTTGAGGCCTATTAAATAGCAACTTAATTGGGTAGTGGTCCGAGTAGGTTTTCTCCAAATGAAGAGCTGTCACTTCAGGGTGAAGGTTATTCCAAACAGGATTAACAAAAACTCTGTCTATTCGTTCTTGGACAAGTTGAGCCAATGGTCTGTGATTAGACCAGGTGAATCAAGGCCCCACAAATCCAATATCAATCATATTACACACATTCAAACATTCCTGGAACCGGAGTGCTCTACTTATTCTTACGACATTTCCTCCAAATTTATCTCCATTCATTAGAACCTCGTTGAACTTGCTTGCGATGACCTAAGGCAGGGAATGGAGGCCAGCCACAGTTTCTAAATTATCCCGTAGCAGCCTTCGCTTAGCCAATCTAGGACTGGTGTATATGGCAGAGAGAAGCCGGGGAGAATTAGCTGTAGACGAGACAAGAGCGTGAATCTCTTGCTCTATAGATGACAACTCGGTTAATTCCACCTGATTAGAGTCCTAGAGAAGCCACAATCCACTAGATCACCCAAAAGAATTGGCTACAATTGCTCCGTCCAAAGGAAGCCTGTCTTTAATTCTTCGAGCTTTGTCACCACTCAATTTAGTTTTGCTAATGATCAGAATAGCAAGACAATGCCTACCAGTCATATCACTCACATTATTACAGAAATTGGGGTTGCTAGCACCTCTACAATTCTAGATAAACATATTCATAATTAATCTAAATAAATAAAGGAACAAAAGGGTAAAAATTACAGAAGATGATTAGACACATCACCTCCTTTGTCCACCTGCATATCCTTTTCTGACTGGGTTAGTTCATCCCCCTAGTCTTTGGAAGACTTCCCAGGATCCACAGCATCACGCTTATCAGGTAGCAAAGCTTCTCCATCTCTATCTGCTTTCTTGTAATGAATCTTGGGATCAATTCGCTTCAAATTTGCTTTAGTTATGTTTTTGATCTCAATATCCATACATGAGGTTTGATTGTAGCCCTCCTCGTGCTTGTTAGTTGAAATTTCCACGAGCGGGGGTCTAACAGCCTCTTGAGGCGTGAAAATATTGTTAGTGTTGTCGTCTGCCTTAAAGCCATTACCAGAATCCTCGTTCATAACAACGTCTTCCATTAATATAATCTTCTCTGAATCAACACTCAATTGGTTAGGAATTGGATTAAGGCAAGCACCTACGAGCTCAGATGAACCTCAATCTTTGAACTCTTTAATTTTCACGCTCGCTCCATTGAAACTGAAACTCCCTCAACGACTCTTCTGATTGGTGGTCTCTGATTCCATAGTTTTGATTATCTTCCATTCAGGCGAGCTTTTCTGCCTAGTCACTATTGGCCCAAATTGGACCACACTCTTCTTCCTTTTTGGCATAGACATCGGTTTTATCCCCTTAGAGTTAGCGTGTGTAGCCTTTGGTTTAGACCCCATAGGTACTTCGATATTGCGATTTGCACAAATTGCACTACCTCCAAACACGTCGTTGTTGCGTGTAGCCTCAGCAATTGGGTCAACCTCAAAGTACAAGAATCAGCTTGGTGGGCTCAATGTCGTGATGGGCTTTGCTGGGCTTTGGGAAGGCAGTCCTGAAGTAGCATCAGTCTTGTTTTCTTTCACCGCACGCTTGCCCTGTTTCCTTTTTTCGTGCAACTAACACCCAGGACCCAAAAGCGCTTGATTTAGGTGGCGTTTGGATTCTACTGAAGCTGCGTTTGCGTTTTCATTTTTTTTTTTTTTCTCCAGCCACAGTTATTGACTCAATTTTCTGTGAACAGTGTATTCGTACACTGTTTATGGACCCACAAATTTTACTTTTCAACAACTTTTTCATTAAAAATGGACTCGCGGTACTATTCACATATTTTAAAATTATTTTGCTACAGTGTTTTCATTTTTCAGCAATAAATTCTATCCAACGGACCTTAGATTCTTCTTTTTCCTGTGTTTCCTGGCTCGCCGGACCTTCATCTCTAGTCTTTGCCATGGCAAATTTCTCCGGTAATCTTGTTTTGTAAGGACATCCTTCTGCCTTGTGTCCAACTCGACCACAAGAAAAACAGAGAGAGCTGATGCCCTTATACTGCGCAGGTTGATCAATACCACCAACCTTAACAAGCTTGACTATCGGTTCATCAAAATTCACCTGAACACCTCTGGTCTCCGAAGCGGTGTGTGTGTCAATGCGTAAAATTGGCCCAATTGCTTTCCCTATATCCCTTAAGACCGATAACTCATAGTACTTAATGGGCAAGCCTGGTAAACGGACCCACACAGCAACAAAAGAGAGATTTGCATTCTCTGGCCTAAAGTTTGGTTCCCATCCTCTAATGGATAGGTAGTGACCTCCAACGAACCAAGGACCACCCTTAAGGACTCTAGCATGATCCTCCTTAAGGGATAATTTAATAAGGAAAAAACCATATCCTAGATCGATACAGTCGATCTCCCCTAAAGGTTTCCACATGCTGGTCAGTCTTGAGCGTAGGAAATGGAAGCCCACAGGCTTACCAAAAACTTTAACAATCAAAGTTCTAGACCATGAGGCTCTGATTTTATTTTTCCTTTCCACAGAGAGCTTAGCACCAACTTCCCCTGGTGGTAGGTTCTCAAACTTGTCATCAGATGTGGCATCAAACTCCATCTCATGATTGAAGTCAAAAGCTTGCTCGAACGCTCTAGACAGCTCTCCAACAAGTGTTTCTTTGTACGAAATTCCCGCTCCCCCAGTGCCAAGGCCGTGAGGTTCTTGCGCATGTTTTCCACGATGGGTTTCCTTGACTTTCTTTGTGCTTCTTTGAAGCTCCTCATCTTCCTCTCTAGACCTCACAGGAGAATCGCCTATCATCTTTGATTGCACATAATTGATAACTCCAGTCTACACAACTTAATAGTACAATAGCAACCTAACATTTAATAACACAACTAGATGTCTATGGCGCAAGCCAATATAAAACACAATTTTAACACTGACAGCAAAAAGAAAAAAGAATCACACCAAAATGTTTAATAATAATACAATATTATTAGTCTCAATTTGTTAAAATGACAGTACTTAATAATATAAACCAAATATTTCAGATTTAATATGAACCATGTCTCTCCGTCTCATGTTGGAGAGGACCTTACATGCGGATTTGGGTTAGGTAAAATCATTTGGGTTAATTTAATAAAACATAGACACAACATTTAGTACGAACTATAATGATTAATAAAAGTAATAGAATTAAACGGAAGAATTAAAAGAACTCATTTATCAAATAAGGAATAAAATGCATCATTTGAAACTTAAGCAAATACATTCAAAGCGTGTAAGCTTGTAGATGTAGTGTAGGATCAACATTATTTTGAAATCTCATTTAAAAACAAAAAGTTGAAAAAATCTGTAGTTTTTGCCTTAAGGAAGAAATAATTTTTTTAAAAAGAAAAATAAAAAATGAGTATTTTTTAATTGGGAAAATTTAACAGATATTTTTTAAAATTTTAATGAAAAATAATATATATTTTTTTGTGACAATTCTATATATTTTCAATGCAACTGGTACTAAATTTGTCCTAAAATGACTTATTGGCAAACAAAGATATTATATCCACGATATTTATATAATAAATTATAATGATAGGTTACTATTGATTGTTATGGATGACAAAAAATAAAATGAAAAATTGTGAATTCAAATTATAACTAAATTATATAATAAATTATAATGATAGTAATTTAAAAATATGTTTTCAGTTTTTAAATAACATTACACGCATTTTTACATACTTTTTTACCCACACATATTTCTAAAAAATACAACTACATTACTAGAATAATGTTACCAAACGGTCTCTTAATAACTTCGATTTATTTTTGTAACTTTGGTTTGAATTTGAAAGGGCTACTACCACGCACTCTTGGTGCGGTAGTCATTCCACATGTATAAATGCTTGTGGAGTATGGGGATAAGGGTTGAGTTTAAATTTTCAGGAGAAAACTTCATATACATATACATTTAGATTATGTTATAGAAATTCAATCTTGTAGAAAAAAAAGGAGTGCAATGCTATACTGTGCTGTGTTGTGCTGTACCATGCCACTTCTCATTAGAGCATTCTTATCAAAGAGGGTAAATGCTAAAAATCTTATTTTTTTTAGCATTTTTGACCCAAAAGCATGCTCCATCAAACATCTCAAATGGTAATATTTTTACAATTGATGAACAATGCCATCTCATTTTTGAGACGACACTGTTCATCAATTGTAAAACTTTAATTATTTTTTTTATTCGGTAGAGCCCACCATATTTTCTTCTTTGTATTCACCGTTTCTTCAGTTTCACCATTTCTCTGCTCTTTCTTCTCTGATCTCGCTTCTCTCTCCGTGGTTCATGGTTGTCACCGATTTCTACTTGTCGCCGGTCTCTGCACTTCACCGTCTCTGCTCATCGCCGGTCTCTTTGCTCTCAGTCACTCGAACTCTCTACTCTAAGTCACTCGATCTCTCTACTCTCAGTCACTCGATCTCTACTCTTTGGCCGCAACGTCGCCAGGTCTCTGGTGCCTCCGATTCGCCCTCCCACTCGCCCTTACCGGTTTGGATCTATTTTTATGATTTCTCCCTCATGTTCCGATTTGCAAGTTGTGGGTTCTGATTCGCCCTCATCGATGGAGGTTTTTTTCTTTTTTTTCTGCTGTGGTTGGTGGTGGTGGTGAGTGGATGTGGTGGTTGTGATTTGCAGGTTTGGGTTCCGATTTGCCCTCATTGGTGGAGGTTTTTTTTTTTTTTTTTTTTTTTCTCTGCTGTGGTTGGTGGTGGTGAGTGGATGTGGTGGTTGTGATTTGCAGGTTGTGGGTTCCGATTCACCCTCACCGGTGGAGGTTTTTTTTTGCTGTGGGTGGTGGTGGTAAGTGGATGTGGTGGTTGTGGGTGGATGTGGATGTGAAGGTTTCTTTCTACTGTGATCTTCTTTTTCTTTTTTTGTTAATGGTGGTTGTGGTGAGTTTTTGGTGGGTGGTTGGTAGGGTGGTGCCGGCAGTGCTGTGAGAAAGAGAGAGACAGAGGAGAGAGAAAAGACAAAAAAAAATTATTGAAAAAAAATAATATTTAAATAAAATTGTAAAAAAAATAAAAATTTTGATATAAATTATATGGTAAAATAGTGTGTTATATGTTATAAATATAGGTTTTGAGAGGGTAAATACTAAATTATTTACCCTCTTTGAGAATGCTCTTGGCAAATGTAACGGATCCTTTTTAAATTGGAAGAAAAAGAAGAAACGATATCGTTTTATGTCCAACATCAACTCCACTGTCGCTTTCCGTATTTTTCTCCTTCCGCGAAAACCAAATTGGCACGATTAGCACGTAGGAGTAACAGAACAACTAGACACTCATCTTTCAGACACAACGGACATTTCTCTATATGCAACCAATTTCCAAAACTCATTTCGTTGTCAGTTCTGATCTCCCAAATCCAATCCAATCCAATCCGAAACCTCACCTCTGTCTCTATCTCATTCAAGAAACTTCCACCTTCTAAAACCCAAAAACAATACAACTCTCTCTCTCTCTGTCTCTCTCGCAAAACTCAAATCCCTAAACTCCACACTCTCAATCTCCATAGCCTATAGCAATGGACAAAGAGATCGAGATCCTCACACGCCTCGCGGCGAACCACCTCCACCTAGCTCAGTTCGAGCCACTCCGAGCAGTTCTCCTCGCTCTCCGATCCCGGAACCCGGACCTCGCTCTCGCCGTCCTCCAAACAATCGTGGCTCGATCGGGCCGTTTCCAGAACATTCTATGGTCGGACTCGTGTCCATCTCCGCCTCTCCTCACCTACATGTCCACTCTCGAACTCTTGCAGCAATTCGACGACAACAGCAATGCCTCGTCGGCGTGGAGCTTCGATCCCGAAACGCTCCGGCTACGCGCCGAGTTCTTGTTACTAGTTCAGCACCTGATCGACCGGGTTTCGGAGAGCATGCGGAACAATTTCGATCTCCAAAGCTTGGAGAAAGAGGTGTTGAACGAGAGCGAGGGTTACGACGAGCGAGCGGAGGTTTTGGAGAGGGAAAAGTGCGAGGAATTGAGAGATGTGAATGGCGGATTCGATGAGTGTGTGAGGGTTTTGGATAGGGTTTTAGAATTGGGGATTAAGAGGTTGAAGCCAGATGATGTTGATGGTGATGGCAATGATATTGATATGAGTTCAGTTGAGGAAATTGAGTTGGTGTGTTTGAAGAGAGTGATATTGGATTACGCTGATGTTTTCGACGCATTGTGTTGGAATATACAGCGGCAAGTTAGGGGTTGGGAGGGTTTTGATTCTGGTTTAGCTGAAACAACGCGGTCCGAGGAGGAGGGGGAGGATCTGAGGGTTTTGGGGTTGATTCAAAGGAGTGTTCAGTTAGCTCACTTGGATGCTATTAAGGAATGCTTGAAGGAGGGTAATGTAGATGGAGCGGTTCCTCGAATTCGTTTTCTTCACACTGATTATGGTGTGGAAGAGGATGAGTATCGGTATGTATAGTATTTGGCTTTACATCCCTTTTGATGCAATTTAAGACTCTGATTACAGTGTTTTCTGTATTTTTCCCCAATTTTTTCATCCAATGGGAAACTTCAACTCTCTTAGATATAATTTTCACTTTCCTTTTTACTATTTACATCATAATGGAACTTGTGGGTGATTGGAGTTCATTCTTGGGGACATGAAATTGCATGATCATGAACTTCGATCTGCTTTGCATTTGGTTGGAAGCTGGAATTATTATTTGTTTTGAAGTATGACGTTAAGAACTCTGGTGAAATACAAAAGTATCTCATGATTTTTCTTGTTCTTGCTAATGTTGTGAGCATTAAGTTATACTTTTTAAGGCGATATTTTTGCTGCTCTCTTAAGTACCTATTTCTTTTGTTACAGTTCAGAATGTAGTTTATGATTGTCTTTCATTTGTGATGTTTGTTTTTTGCGGGATTAGGTAATAAACATAGATTTAAAAAGTGCAAAAAGGTTGCACCACTGTAGTACACTAGAGGTTGACGTGAAAAATACAACTATACTAATGCCTAAAGTTTAGCAACTCTACCAAATCCAACATAGAAGAAAAAGAAAAACAACTTGTCGCAGCTATCCATTCATATAATGTTCTAACAAAAGCTCTATGTATAGAACTACACTTTGTCCTTCCAATGTTCAATAATTCTGTTCAAGCCAAATACACCACAAAAGACCCAATGGCACAATGTTGTTAATTATAGCATTTTTGTGTTTCCTCAGTCAATCTCTTAAACAAGCCAACAAATGTACCATAAAGTAGGACTACATTGGTTTGGTTTATTTATTTATTTATTTTTGATAAGTACATTGGTTTGGTTTGTAGACTTGCTTAAGAGAAAGGGATTTTGATTTTAACATGGTTCTATGTTTGTCAAGTGCTTACGCACACATGCACATCCTTGGTTACTTTTCGTTGATAAAATGGGAAAGGATGCTACTCTTTTACAGGGAATGTATGCAAGAGTAAAACCACTTATTTAAAAAAAAAATTACAAGAGTAAAACCCAAAAGCAAAAGTAAAGAAAAACAATTAATTTCTAAAGTTCAACATTTTTAGAATATCAAGGAAACTTGCCAATGATGCCAACTAATGTGGCCAATAAGTTGGAGAAACTTAGGAGGGATTTCCTGTGGGGAGGCATTGGTGACACTAAGAAATTCCATTTGGTGGATTGAAGAGCGGTTTGCTCCCCTGTTGAAGGGGACTTTAGTGTCTTCATATCTAGCTGGCTCATCATGGGTGAAGGATGGCGTTGGAATCATCAGTATATCTGTCCTTTCTAGGATTGGGAGTTATAAGATGTTGATACTTCTCTCGGGGTACTATATGATAATTGCCTACCTTGTCTGGTCAAGACCGAGCATTGTGGTTGCCATTGAAGAATGGAATGTTTGAGTGAGATCATAGTATAATGCTTTTAGGGGTCCTACGGGAGTCTCTTTCCCATGGAAGATCATTTGGATGGCTAACATTCCAGAAAAGAGAAAGGTGGCATTTTTTGTGTGGACTGCAGCCCTTGGGAGAATTCTTTTTTTTGATAGGTCGCCCTTGGGAGAATTCTAATAGTGGATAACCTTCAGAAGCATTACATTTTAATTTTTGATTGGTGTTGTGTGTGTAGTGGGGAATCTATAGATCATTTGCTCTTCCATTGCTCTATTGCAGCCGGTATATGATCCTTTTATCTTTACTTTGGTTGGGCATTGCTTGGGTGATGCTCAAATATTTGATTTAACTGTTGGAATGCTGTCAAGATCGGTTTTAGCGCCTTAGAGGAGCCAAGGTGTGGCGAGCCTTGCCCTTGTGCATCATGTGGAATCAGTGTCTTGAAAGAAACAGACGGGTCTTTGATGGCATCAAAGTTCCTGCCCATATCATCAATGAGCGTATTTTGCAGACATTGTTTGATTGGATACATGCTCCAGGCTGCAACCCTTCATGTCTTTTGTTGATTTTATTGACACTCTTTCATTTTGAGTTGTATTCTTTGAATTCAGCTAGTACACGTCCTTTGTGTCTTTCCCTTTTCCTTTTCTAATACAATTATTACTTATCAAGAAAAGGAAACTTCCCAACGAGCTCTAACTCAAATGGCACCTCCTTTTTGTGTAAGAGTAAGGTGGAGGGTAAGGTCTTGGCTTCAAGACCCACTGCGTCAATGTGTAACTTAAGCTCCGTTTGGGTAGTGAGCGTTTGCGGCTGCGTTTAGAGTAGTTACGTTTTTTGGCTTTTTTTTTTATTTTAAATTTTTTTTTAAGTCCAGCGCTTGTTGCACTGTTTATGTCCCATGAACAGTTCAATCAGGCCAATGAACAGTAAATTCATTAATGAATAGTAAACAATATATATATTTATTGTTTTAAGTTTTCAACAAAATAAGTAGTATCCAAACGCACACTTACTAATTAAACAAGAAGAAGAAGAAAAAGAAAATCCAGGAAGCTTGTTTAAGATGCATGGCCTTAGTCCACTCATGGAGAGGCCTTAGGAATAGATGCTTCAATCTCTCTACCATTGCCTCTCTTCCCTACCTACACAAATTATCTGTTGTGAGGATATTTCCCATCACCTCTATCCATTCAAAAAAAGCTCCTCTTGGCAAAGCTTTAACTCTCCATCTAATTCTTCAAGGTTATTACCCCCTTCCCCAATTTCAAAACTCTATGATAAAGTTTTTACTTAAAAACCTGGCTTGTTGATGGAAGCCAAAATCAAGAATCCAAATCATCCTAGTTAATTTAATCCGAACTATGTAAAGGTCCTTTAAAATGAAGTGAAAGAGGGTTCCAATGAATGCCACCATTTGTCTAGTCTAAGTAATTTGCCACCTTTACGCCTGTATCCCTAATGTTATAAAATTTGAGATATGCATTCTCAAGGAAAGTGTCTCCTCACCAATCACCATTCCAGAATTGGATGTAGATCCATTCCGGCCTTGAACTGAGTAAACCTCAAAAATTTGGCCCGCCCATTCCCAACTTGCTTCCATAGACTCATTCCATATGACGTTAATGGTTTGATACAGATCTTGTGTATGGGAACCATTTCCTTTGTTGAATAAAAATATTTTACTTATATATATATATATATATATATATATATATAAACCCACTCCATATGGTCCTCTAACAATATCTGAACACCATCTACCCCAAGACAATTGTAATCTATTTACTTTTGTAAAGATTACCCTCTCTTGTATATACCTCCACAGCCATTCCTAAGTGGTGTTTGGTTGAAAACCAGTAGCTTCCTCCCAAGCCACCTGATGAAATGGAATTGCAAATCACATTCCAATTTACTAGATGGCTTGGGATTGTGAATCTAAAAATCATTTATTGGTACATAACCTGACTGAGGTAAATCCATGACTTCAATTCTTTTTTTCTAGTCTGACTAACCAACCACTTGAAACCTTGAATTGCCTTGTCTTATGACTCATTGATCAAATAGATTAATTTTTTGAAAGAACTGTTCAAGGAACATGTGATTCTTTTTCTCGCTACCAGTTGATCCCAGACATATTCCTCTCGTTCCATCAACCAATCTTATTGAATCTTTTAACACCTCTCCCATGCCTTGCCATGGAAAGTTATTTTGGAGCTTTTCCATTCTATTCTCTGCACCAACTGGCAATGGAAAGAAGGAAAGACAATAAGTTGGGAGGGTAGACAACATAATTTTTATAAGAGTAATTCTTTGACAAGTGCATTTTCATGCTATTAATGTTTCATGAGCTTTGGTGATCTTGATATGACTACTCATTTTATTTTGAAATTAAGTCCTTGAGAATTGTTTAAAATTTTGTTTGTTTTATCTTGCAGTTTGGAAAGGAGACCTTTGTTGACATCAATCTTTAATATTTTTGCTTATTTCTCAATAAGATCCATGTCTAGTTTTTTGTTTTCTTGTCCTATCTCTTGAGAAACTTGTCTATATGTTTTGCTTCTCTTCTAGATATTTATTTGCATTTTCCTTTCTTGTACCTCACAGCATGGTTTTGCAAGATCTAATCAGAAGTGTTTCGTCAAGAAAGGGTATTTTTGGAGACTCATGGCATGCTGTGCGAGAAAACTTTCTAGGGATCTATGGAGAAGCTCTCTCATCAAATTGCAGAGATCTCGTTCAAATGATTCAGGTAATAACTTTGCCCTTTTCTTGTAAGGGGTCTGATTGGTAGCTTCTTGGCCAGCTATGGCTGGCATGATATCAACATTAATTTTCTTTCAAGCAGATGAGTGAATCTGGTATTCTGGTAAGAGTATATGGTGACTATAGTATTTTGTTCAACCTATGTCAGATTTCTAGGAGGTTTGAGGGCTGTGAGTCAATCCCCAAATCCTGGGTAACTTGGTATTATCTGGCTGGTTTTCAATTTTTTTTGCCTAGTGCACCTCAGGTCAAAGTGAACTTAAGTTAGAATTCATGTGAACTGGTTTAGCAGTATGTAGCTCACTTTGTTGAAGTCCCAGAATGTCCCCTTGGCTCATATGTGTATGATTCTGTTGTTATTTTGATGTTTGAAGCTAAAGACTTGCAATGCAATGTACATTCTAAATAGATTGTCTTTAGACATTGTTAGTAGTGCCAAAAGTTGTCTCTAAGTGTACGTTTGGGTAGAAATCATTTCTACCCACGTCTGCGTTTTTTGGTTTCAGCGTTTTTTTTTTTTTCCTTCTTCTGTGGCGCTCACCATACACTGTTCATTGGCCATGAACAGTGATTTTAGGCCAATGAACAGTGATTTTAGGCGTGAACAGTTTTTTCACATTAAAAAATTATTTTGCTACAGTATTTTTCAGTTTTCAGTTTTCAGTTTTCAGCCGTATCCAAACGGACCCTAAGCACATTCTCTCGGATAAAGTTGAAAGATGATGAGTTTGAACATTATCCATTATTGGCTAATACATATTGTCAATTTTCTTCCTTGAAGATGTATTTGACTTGACTTGCTGCAGGTGATTCAAGATGAGTTTCTTTCTGAAGAGATTGAGACATATAAAGCTCTTGATGACAGCCAGATTCCACCTCCTCTTGAGTGCTTTCAAAGATATCTTGCAGAGTTGAAATCTGATACAAATATATATGAGAAGACTTCATCGTTGAATGTGGCAGTCAGTTCTTGCATGAGAGATATGTACCATTATGCTCGTGTTTCTAATTTACATGTACTTGAATGTGTCATGGATAGTGCCCTATCTGCTGTGAAGAGGGAGCAGCTTCAAGAAGCTAGCAATGTATGTGTCCAGTTTTATCTTTAAATTGAATATGTGAGTATGAAATCGATGGTTTGCGTTATTGAAATTTAATTTCCAATGCTGAATTGATGGTAGCTGTACTCTTACAATCCTTATTGGTCTGGTTATGTGGCAGGTTCTTATGTTATTTCCTCGACTTCAGCCCTTGGTGGCTTCCATGGGTTGGGATTTATTGTCCGGTAAAACAACAGCACGGAGGAGTTTAATGCAACAGCTGTGGACAAGTAAGTCTCAGGTACTTCGGCTGGAAGAATCTTCACTCTATGGTAATCAATCAGATGAGGTAATAACTTTTCCTAAAACTTTTATGGGTACAACTCTTTTTGATACAAGATGATCACATACATAAAAGATCATCAGAAATATATAATTTGTTTATTGATCTTGGCAGATATCTTGTGTGGAACATCTTTGTGATAATTTGTGTTATCAGCTTGATGTTGCCTCTTTTGTTGCCTGTGTCAATTCTGGTCGATCATGGAATTCAAAATTCTCATTGTTGTTATCGGGAAAAGAACAAATAGCATTAGCAGAGGAAGTTGCCCAGTCAGACTCTTTTGTTGAGAACTTTGTGTTGGAAAGACTCTCTGTACAAAGTCCGCTTCGGGTAAGAATGTATGTACTTAATTGACTTAGAAATGCTAGGCAATATTATCTACCTATCTGAACTGGATGTTCACTTGTACTGAATATACACATTAGAGTATGTTGGGAAGTTTAGAGGTAGAGGACAGTTAGATGATCAAAGCTGGGGAGGGAGAAGAGGAGAGGAGAGGGAATAGTTATCAAATTCATTTTTCTTATCAAAAAATGTTATCAAATTCATTTGTTTGGATGTTTTAAAAAATAAAATAGGAGAGAGAGGAGAAGATATATCTTGCTTTGTCTTGTTATAAGGGGGAAGAGGAGAGCTTAAAATATTATATGAGTTTTACAATACAGTGAGACAAGTGATTTAGGTTTGTTTAGACATTATTGAAATTTTGATAAATTGTTAATGGTAAAAAGGAAAGTTCAGAAAAATTCATTAAACAATGTATCATCTCCCACCAAATTACCCTATTTGAGAAAGTTTTTTAAAAAAGTGAATTTGAGAAAGAAGGTATCCCTCCAAATCCTCTCAAATATTCCCCTATATATGTATTATTTCTTCTTCTTTTATTATTATTTTTGTTGTAATTTTTGAAGTTTTAAGTTGTGACACAGCATCTTTTCTGTAGGTATTGTTTGATGTTGTTCCGGGCATAAAATTCCAGGAAGCTATTGAATTGATCAGCATGCAGCCAATTGCTTCTCCCACAGATGCTTGGAAGAGGTGTTTATGCAAATTCCCTTCTGAACTTGGTTATATTGATTCTTTAAATTAAGATTTAAAAAAACAAATAGTAAGTAATGTAATTCTATTAAAAATCAAATATACTTTATGTTCACGATGATGAACACAAAGTGTCAATACAAAAGTCTCAAAAGGAAAATCTAAGAGAAACTTGAAATTCTAAAAGAGAAGAGTAATGTGTGAAACCCCAAATCCAGGACCAATTGAAAAGAGTATGAAAATTTTTAATTGATCCAAGCAGCTCTGTCTTCAAATGTACATCTATTCCGCTCCTTCCATACAAGCCACATCAAACATGCTGGCACCATGTGCCAAATATCCAAACCATGTTTACCAACCCAATTTCTCCAGCTAAATAACAAAGAAGCAACATTCCCTGACATAACCCACTGTAACCCAAACATCTGAAACACATCACCCCACAAAGCATAAGCAGTGTCGCAATGAATTAAAAGGTGGTCCACCGTTGCTCTATTGTTGCGGTTTATACAACACCAATTAACCAATGACAAACCCCTCTTTGTAAGGTTATCTAAAGTAAGAATCTTTCCCAAAGCTGCTTTAAATTAAGAATCTGCACTTTTATGACATGATTAAAAAAAAAAGATCTGCAAATGGTAAGCACAACTAGTTCTCATATGATAACACTCTAAAAGAATTGTTTTCCAGTCTCAATATTCATCAATATCTTTGTGTCATTAAGTCTGGGGCATATATATTTGTCACTGATACCTAGATATGCACCTGATATTTTCAAGCCATTTTAAAAAAAATTGGTTCTCCTTAATTGCTTCTAATATGCTGATATTTTTCTTTTCTTCTATTATTATTATTTTTTTTTTGGGTGGGGGTGGTAGAAAGCAAGATGTTGAACTCATGCACATGCGTTATGCTCTGGAATCAGTTGTTCTTGCATTAACAGCAATGGAAAGGTGTACTGGTGATGAAAGAGAAAGTCATCTTCAATCGGCATTATGCTATTTGAAAGACCTGCAGAACCATCTGGAAGCTATTAATAATATTGCACGCAAGGTCAGTTGCTCATCTTTATGAACTTTTTGCACTGTGGTTTCCTTTTTGTGTTCTCAAGGCTGTTGTTATCTTCATACACTCTTGCATGGCCATTTCAATATGCAAATTTCAAACAAGCACCTGTGGGTTGTTCTTGGCTGAAAATGTAGCATTTTGTTGGTTTTGCATAGTATTTTCAATCTTTGAAAAACCTAAGTATAATAATAATTGATTTATCACAAGGATAAAGGGGAGAGGGAGTTGAGGAATTTGATTTCCTTGGTTAATTATGATGGGAGATAGTTTTATTTGTTTGCATTTCTGAGGTTGTGGTAGGGAGTTTACAGTTTCAATGAAGTTGAAAATGGTGTCATGGAATGTTCGAGGATTGAATGATTTGCGGAAACGTTTGGTAGTTAGAAATTTATTATGGGAGTGGAATTGTGATGTAGTTTGCCTTCAAGAAACTAAGCTTGCGGGCATGGATAATCAGTTGATTTGTAGCTTGTGGAGTTGCCCCTATGTAGATTGGGTAGCTTTGGATGCGGATCGGACAGGGGGTGGGGTTTTGATGATGTGGGATAGGAGGGCTTTAGAAAAAGGTGGAGGTAATGGTGGGTAAATTTTCCGTATCAGTCTGGTGGCAGGGTATGGGGGATGGTTTTATTTGGGCTTGTTCTGGAGTTTATGGCCCGAATGATAATAACTTGAGGGGGCATATGTGGGATGAGCTGATTGGAATTCAACAACTATGGGAAGTTCCTTGGTGTTACATAGGGGATTTCAACCTTGTTCGTTTTCCAAGTGAATGGTTGGGGGGTTCACGCCTTACCTCGGCTATGGAGAATTTTTCTGAGTTCATTGAGGAGCTTAGTTTGATAGATTTGCCGTAGGAAGGAGGGAGTTATACTTGGTCTAGTTGTTCGGATCAGCCTTTGATGTCTAGGATAGACAGGGCTCTGGTATCTCCTGATTGAGAGGATCACTTTTTGGATGTGATCCAGCGGGTTTTACCTCGTCCTATTTCAGACCACTTCCCCATTTTAGTGGAGGCAGGAGGGATATTAAGGGGAAAAAGTCCTTTTAGGTTCGAGAACATGTGGGTAAAGATGGATGGGTTCAAAGATAGGGTTCAGTCTTGGTGGAATCGTTATTCCTTCTCAAATACTCCCAGTTTTGTACTTGCCAAGAAACTGAAGGCTTTGAAGGAAGATATTATTCAGTGGAATCGTAGGGAGTTTGGAAATGTCGAGCGTCAGAAAAAAGCATTGTTGGAGGCCCTGAAATTATTGGATGCTAAGGAAGGGGAGTATGGCCTTTTTGAAGTTGAGATAGGTGAGAGGGCTGTGTTGAGATCTCAAATTCATAACCTTCTCTCTTTGGAAGAAGTCTTGTGGAGATAGAAGTCGCGGATACTTTGCATTAAGGAAGGAGACAACAATACCAAATTCTTCCACAAGGTGGCCAATTCTCGTAGAAGGTTTAATCATATTAGTATGTTGGAGGTGAATGGGGTTATTTATGAGAGCGAATTCGAGATGGCAGACCAAGCTGTACAGTTTTATAAAAACTTGTACAAGGAGACTAAGGAGTGGAGGCCTTTTGTGGAAGGTTTGGAGTTTAATAAGATAGAGGGGTTGGAGAGGGATTGGCTGGAACGGAGGTTTGAAAAGGAGGAGGTTCTTCGAGTTGTCAAAGAGTTGGAAGGAGATAAAGCTCCAGGTGCTGATGGTTTCTCTATGGCCTTCTATAACCATTGTTGGGGAGTTGTGGAAAGAGATGTCTTAGCTGTGTTTGAAGAGTTTTATTAACACAATAAGTTTGAAAAATCTCTCAATGCAACTTTCATAGCTTTAATCCCTAAGAAGCATGATGCCGCCAACATTCGAGACTTTAGACCTATTAGCTTGGTGGGGAGTGTTTACAAGATTTTGGCTAAGGTCTTGGCAAACCGCCTGAGAGAGGTTTTGGATCAGCTGATATCTGAGTATCAGAACAGTTTTGTGAGTGGTAGATAAATACTTGATTCAGTTCTTATTGCTAATGAATGTGTTGATAGCAGGGTGAAGAGTAAGATTCCGGGGGTTATTTGTAAATTAGATATTGAGAAAACCTATGGTCATGTGAACTGGGAGGCTCTCCTAGATTTGTTGAAGAGAATGGGATTTGGGGTGAGGTGGTGTAGTGGATCCACACTTGCATATCCACAGTCCAATTCTCTGTCCTATTTAATGGGTCTCCAGCTGATTTTTTTGGGAGTTCGAGGGGTTTGCGACAAGGGGACCCTCTATCTCCCATGTTGTTTCTGGTTATGATGGAGGTCTTCAGTAAGATGATGAAAAGAGTTGAAGGGGCTGGTTTGCTTCGAGGTTTTAGAGCGGATGGTAGACGGGGTGGAGGGGTATGTGTCTCGCATCTTTTGTTTGCGGATGATACGATTTTATTTTGTGATGCAGATGAGGAGCAGATCCTACAGGTTTGGATGCTTCTTCTTTGTTTTCAGGCAGTGACAGGTTTAAAGGTTAATACGCTAAAGAGTGAGATGGTTCCCATTGGGGAGGTTCCTAATGTCCATGTTTTGGCAGAGTTTTTGGGTTGCCGGATTGGGTCTTTGCCTATGACCTATCTTGGTATGCCATTGGGGGCGTCACACAAGTCCCTTGTTGTTTGAATTCTATTTTGGAGAAAATTGAGCGTAAGTTGGCTGGATGGAAGAAGATGTATCTGTCAAAAGGTGGAAGACTAACGTTGCTTAAAAGCATATTATCTAGTCTTCCTACATATTATTTATCTCTTTTTACCATCCCTACTCATGTGGTCAATAAAATTGAGAGGTTGCAAAGGGATTTCTTGTGGGGGGATTCCAAGACACATTTGGTGGGATGGGACAAGGTGTGTGCACCCTTGGAAAATGGTGGATTAGGAGTAAGGAAATTAACTACTTTTAATAAAGAATTAACTACTTTTAATAAAGCCTTATTAGGAAAGTGGTTATGGCGGTTTGGAATTGAGGAGACAAGCCTGTGGAGAAGGGTTATTGCTCTAAAGTTTGGGGAAGAATGGGGGGGGGGGGATGGACATCTAAGCTAGGAAGAGGGGTACATGGGTGTGGCTTGTGGAGAAGTATTCGAATGGGTTGGGAGGAATTTAGCAAAAATATTCGGTTTGAGGTAGGGGTGGGAAATAGAGTTAAGCTTTGGATAGATCAATGGCGTGGGGATTCTCCACTTCAATTGACTTTTCCGAGTGTGTATGAGATTACCTTCAATAAAGAGGCATCTGTGGCCTCTTCTCTTGAACGGTTGGGGATAGAGGAATGGAGTAGTTGGGATGTTCATTTTATTCGAAGACCAAATGATTGGGAAACGGGTGGTGTGGATGATTTTCTCTGCACCTTGGGTTGGATCATCTTTTTTTTGATAAGTAACGAAAATTTTATTAAAAAATGAAAAATAGCCATCTTGAGTATATTGGGAATGTACTATGGGGGTATAAATCAATAACCAAGATTACAATGATCAAGTAAAACAGGAAGGGAAGAACAAGAAAAATGACAAAATACCACACTCCAATTGAGGAGAGTGTGTAAGAAAAAAGACTTAATCTCTAATATAGAGCGTTCACAACCCTCAAAGCATCTCGCATTCCTTTCGCGCCAAATACACCATAACAAGCAATGATGCACAATTCTCCACAACTCTATATTTCTATGTCTTCCAAACTTACCCTGCCAAGACTCAAACAACTCAATAACCTTCTGAGGCATAACCCAATGAATTCCAAACAAGCAAAACACCAACGACCACAACTCACAAGCAATGGGGCAATGAAGAAGAAGATGATCCACTGACTCCCCACAATTCTTACACATATAGCACCAATCAAGAACTAGCACACGTTGTTTGCGAAGATTATCTGTTGTTAAAATCTTACCTAAAGAAGCAGACTATGAAAAAAAAGCTACCCTTGGAGGAACCTTCGATTTCCAAATCAACTTCCAAGGGAAGGATAAGATGGTAGGAGGATAGAAAGAAAAATAGAATCCTCTAACCTCAAAACCTCTACTCCTTGCTGGCTTCCAACACAACCGATTCGGACCCAATCCCCGTACCGTCGAAGAGTAGACCATATCCATAAACTAATCAAAGGATTCTTGTTCCCAATCTTGTGGAGGACAACGAAATTTAGCATCCCAATGAATCCTCCCACCAGATCAACACATAACCTCCGCTACTGAAGAATCCTTTGTTCTACTAATACAATAAAGCTCCGGAAAAGCCTCTTGGAAAGTATGATCTCCACACCATACATGCTTCCAAAACTTCACTCGAGTACCATCCCCCACATCATACAGAAGTAGTTTAGAAAAACTCATCCAACCACTCTTAATATGTCTCCACAAACTAACACCATAAGCACTGGTCACCTTTTTCGTGCACCAACCACCCTAATCATTCCCATATTTCACTTCAATAACCCTCCTCCATAGAGCATCGGTCTCCATGCCATACCTCCATAACCATTTTCCTAACAAAGCAGCATTAAAACTCCTCAATCGTCTAATACCCAACCCTCCAACCTGCAGCGGCTTACAAACTTGAGCCCAACTGACCAAGTGTAATTTAGAGTCACCATTAATACCACTCCACAGAAAATCTCGTTGTAACTTCTCCATACGATTTGCCACCTTTCCCAGGTAAAGGCAGAAGGGAAAGGAAGTATGTAGGTAAGGAGGAAAGAGTACTTTTAATAAGAGTTACTTTACCCCCCTTAGATAGATACAACCTCTTCCACCCTGCTAATCTCCGTTCCATTCTCCAAAATAGGATTCCAAATTGACAACTCCTTAAATTTAGCTCCTAACGGTAGCCCCAAATATCTCAAAGGAAGAGAGGATTGCCTACAACCCAGCATCCCCACCAAAACATCCATATTGTAGACCACCCCTATAGGAACCAACTCAGATTTCCCCAAATTAATCCTTAAACCTGAGACCTCCTCAAATCGAGCCAGGATTGCTCTCAAACAAGCTATATGCGTAGGATCAGCAAACAAAAGATGAGACACCATCACCGAGTTACCAGTTGTATTACCTACAGAGAAGCCTGAGAACTGACCAGTAGTAGCAGCCACATCCAACATACGACTCAAACCCTCTATAACAATATCAAATAGCAACAGAGACAAGGGGTCCCCTTGCCGAATCCCCCTAGAACTAACAAAGAAATTAGAAGGACTACTATTGATCAGAATGGAGAATTTAACAGTAGAGATGCAACACATTATCTATTTTCTCCATTTCTCTGAAAACCCACAGCGCTGAAGCATATACATTAAAAAACCCTAACTCACATGGTCATATGCCTTCTCCACGTCCAACTTACACAACACTCCTGGAACACCTGACTTCAATCTACTATCAATACGTTCTGAAGCAATTAAAAAAGAGTCCAATATCTGTCTACCTTTCACAAATGCATTCTGAGAATTTGAAATAAGCCCATGTGCCACCCTTCTGAGACGATTGGCCAACACTTTAGAAATATTCTTATAAATCCCACCAACTAAGTTAATAGGCCGAAAATCCTTGATCTCCACAGCATCCACCTTTTTGGGAATAAGAGCAAGGAAAGAAGTATTAAGGCTCTTCTCAAACACAGCTTGAGTATGAAAATTTTGAAACACTGCCATAATTTCAGCCTTCAAAATACACTAGCAAGACTGAAAGAATGCCATAGAAAAGCCATCCGGGCTAGGAGCTTTATCACCCTTAAAATCACTAATCACCCCAAACACCTCTTCCTCATCAAATGGCCTATCTAGCCAAAGTGCATCATCCTCCGAGATACAAGAGAACTCCACATCATCTAATAAAGGTCTATGAGCCACAGTTTCAGCATATAGCTGCCTATAAAAATGAGAAATACAACCTTCTATACAACCTTGGGTTGGATCATCTGCTACTTTATTGTGGTAAGGCTTATAGATTGTAGAGTTTGGTGTTTAGATCTTTTGAGATTTCTTGGGTTTTGCCAAGAACGGTTGCGGATACTCTCTTTGGGTGGTGGAATTGGCTTGGAAAATATTTGTCTAGTATTTGGAATTTAGTTCCTTTATGCTTAATGTGGTGCATTTGGAGGGAGCGAAATTGGAGGACGTTTGAGGATATAGAAAGTACGGATGCTCAACTTTTGGCCTCTTTTAGTGGCTCTCTGTTTGACTGGTCTAAGGCTTGGGGATTCACCTCTAGTGACTCTATCCCTATGTTCCTTAGCACTCTCCTTTATAATTAGTATCTTTTTTTTCCTTTTTCTTTCTTCATCTTTTCTCTTTGTCTTATGTTTTTCTGCATAAGGTAGTGTTCTTGAATATATATCCTTTTTACTTATCAAAACAAAAAAAAATATTAACTTCACCATGAGCTGTTTTATATCACATCTTGGTATCATTATCAGCCAAGAACAGCTCATGGTGATATAAAACAGCTCATGGTGAAGTTAGTAATATATGTGATAAATCAATTATTATTATACTTAGGTGAAGTTAGTATCTTGCTAATTGAACCCACGCATATTGCTAGTGGATCCAATATGCGTGGGTTCAATTATTATTATTATGCTTATGCGTGGGTTCAAATATCCAATATGCGTGGGTTCAAACTTCAAAGATCACATGTTTATCTGGTCTCACTAGCAAAATTTTGGTCTTTGGACCCACGCATATTGGAGCCTAAACCAGATAAACAAGGAAGCCATCATAAATTCCTCCCAATGCCACTTATGTTACTCTAAATTAGTAGTAAAATGTCGATATTGTAGTAATTGATTCCACAAATTCATAAGATTACCATAATACTCAAACAAGCGTTCCCCAGATTGTTTAGTGGTGGAAATTTTTTCATATAGCTCTAAAACTTAAGAAACAATACTCTGATGAGAAAAAGATTTTGCAATAGAGTCCCAGATCTTCTTAGAAGAGTAATAAAATTCAACTGTAGTAGCAATTTGAGGTTCCATGCTATGCTACAACAATCTCATAACAACTGAATTCTCACTCATCCAGTTCTCATAAGGTTGATCTTTCTTATCGCAGGAGGTATTTGTCAAATATTTCAACATTCATTTCCCTGGTAGAAAGATTTTCATGGCTTGTGCCCAAGTCAGATAATTTATAATATTCAACTTTTTCAATGTAATAGATTTAGATACATCATCATCCTTGAGCAGTAATGTTTTTCTCTCAGCCATGACAATTAATTTTTCTTTAGTTGTATCAAACACCACTAATCCAGGGTAGAACACTATTGAAAATCAGCACGTTAATAGTCAATCAACCCAAAACAAAGAGGAAAACTACCGAATCCCAGCACTTGCATAACCCCAAGCCCGAAAAAATACCCAAATTAGCCAACATTCCCAAAAAGTTAAATTGTAACAAAACTTAAAAAATTTCTATTTTCAAGGCTGGTCAAACTTCCCTAAGTCATAAAACAACTCAACTTTAACAAATCAGCGAAGGAAAAAAAATTATAGAATAAAAAATCTTTGAAGAACTGAATTGTTGACATGCTCCAAATATACAGAATCGTTTGCCAAACTCCATAAATTAGCAAAGCAACTATCACCTAAGGCTTCCTCAGTCTTATTCAGCTGCCATGGGAGTAAACCCAAGCAACAAAACCAACAAGCAAACGAAAAACTGCAAATTGAAAAAAAATAGTGTCAAAAATATAAAAATAGAAAATAAAAACTCACACCAAATGACTTCAAAAATATATGGAAAAATCACCATAATTATCATGAGAGGCTGGTGATGCAGATCATGTGGTTGCCAGAATCTAGCGATTGTGTTGGTACTGACATTAGTGATGATGTTAATGTACGGATGATGACCTTTAGATGTTCTAATGCATTTTAGGTTGGATTAGTACACTCTGATGCCTAGAGATAGCAGAAAAAAATAGAAAGAATGGAGAGAGGGAGAGAGAAAAGGTCTAGGGATATGTTAATCAGTCCCTCACCTTAGCACATATTTATATTTGGATTTATGACATGATTACAAGTTGTAGTAACATTGTTTGATGTGGTGTATTTGAAAGGAGAGAAATAGTAGGTGTTTTGAAGACAATGAACGTTCCATGCCTGATCTCAAGCTTCTATTTTTCAGAACCTTATTGGACTGGTTCTCTGTGTGGAGAAACCAACCTTTTTCTTCTATTTTGGATTTACTTGATTTATGTAACGTTCGTATTTGATATGTTCTCCCCTATATACTCCCTGTGTACTTGGGTGTCTCTCTCTTTTTGATATCAATAAATCTTTATTACTTATCAAAAAAAAAAAAGTTGTAGCAGCATATATTTAATGTTTTTTAGTTACTTTTTTTTATTACTTAAAAAATGTTTTTTAGTTACTTTTCCTCATTTTTAATATGGTATAAATTAATGTGGATTGTATTCAATGATGCAGATATTGATGGTGAATGTCATAATTTCTCTTTTACATATGGATGATCTTTCTCTGAATTTGACGCATTGTGTCTCCCCAGAGAGAGATTCTAAATCATGCTACACCCATGCTCGGGAAAATTATGATCTCACTCCATGTGATGGAGGGAACGAAATGGTTATATCTTTCATGGGGATTCTACTTGATATATTAAATCGCAATCTTCCATCAGCTGTGATTGAACTAGAGCAAGCATTGAGTGAGGGCGTAATAATGGGTGGAAGACAGGCCTTAGAGTGGAGAGTCTCAATTGCTAAACGTTTCATTGAAGAGTGGGAATGGCGGTTGTCAACTTTGCAGCGCCTTTTACCATTATCCGAACGCCAGTGGAGATGGAAGGAAGCATTGACTGTATTACGTGCAGCCCCCTCAAAGCTACTCAACCTGTGAGTTAAATAAACTCTTTTCTGAAATTCATAAGATGAGTAACTGGTTCTTGCTCATGATATGCATGCTATGTATCTTATTGGGTAATTCTAGTATGTCAGATGGTGGAATATAAAGCAAGTTTTGTTGCTCTAGGCCCTAGGTTAAAATTTGTCAATTACGTCTAGTTAGACTTCACAATTTTGTCCCGTTGAAGTGCATATTTTATGATCCTCTGCAATGTCTGCACTCCAGATTTCCAATATTTGGTTGCTGATAAACAAAGTAATAAAATATAGTGGATAATAAAAAATTTTAATGTTTGATATTAAGTTACTAAGAAAAGAGGATTCTCAACTCATCTATGATAGGGAATTGTGTAGTGGTCAGGAATTCTTAACAAGCAAATCTTTGAAGTTGTAGTATTCAATTTTCTGTTTCTTTTACCTTTGATTTATTCACTGCCAATTGGAACATAAAGGTTCATTATTTTTTATTGGTTGTGGTAGTCAAATTCTTAACTTGGGTTTTGGTTGTGTACAGATCTGGGCATCTTTTGTTGTTTAAACAAATTTGTTCCGTATAGTGTCAAGATCAAGTTACACCACCTTGTGTAACTCTTCTTTTTATTTTTTATTTTTTTATCAGTAAATAAAAACTTTATTGAAAAAAGGAAAAATACAAGAGGGAGAAAAACTACTTCCTTTGTACACAGGGAGTGTTCAGGAAAGCAAAAGCCTACCCAAAATTACATAAATCTATGAAATCTAAAATAGAAGGTATTGCAAGACCACTTAAAGCAGTCTAACATTCAAATAAAGACACAAGGAAAACGCTCTTCAACTCGATAATAGAATGCTCCTCCCCTTGAAAGATTCTATTATTCCGTTCTCTCCAAATGTTCCACATAATATACTGCAGAATAACATCCGAAACAAATGCTGACCTGTGTCGCCCAACACCTCTATGCCAACGAACAAGCAACTCAACCACTTGTTTAGGCATAACCCAAGCTATGAACTAAATACGAAGGACCATAAATCAGAGGCAAAAGGACAGTGAATGAGCAGGTGGTCCACTGATTCTCAATCATTCTTACACATACAACATCTTGTGTAACTCTTCCGTAATATTACATAACCTAATAAATTTTTATTGGATTAATATTTTGAAAATCGTAATGTTGAATTACATGTTCTCTATGTTGTTAACACATGCCAAATTTCATGTCTCTCTACTTTTTGATCTATAAACTCATGTTCTATATATAATTTCAAAGTTTAAAAAATTTGAATTTTAAACATTTTATAGATGTGATAGTTATTATTTCTTATTGTCTTGATGATTTGCATGCATATAGGGTATAAGGTCGAAGGAGACAATGTAGTCCAATGGTGGATTTGTCAAAAAATACATCCAATAAAAAATTATTGAGCAGTGTAATTTTGATAAAAAAGTTACCCCAATTGTACATTTTTTTTGATAAGTAATAGAATTTTATTGAATGAAAAGGACTACTCTATGTTCACGATGATGTACATAGAGCACCTAGAAAAAATACAAGCATTTTAGTTAGAAGATCTAAGAGAAAGCTTGAAATAAAAAATCGAAATGCAATTGGTCAAACCCCATGTCCAAGCCCAATCAAACAAGGTATAGAGCAACAAAGACTTCAATTGATAAAGAGATCTCATAGTCTCCTCCAAATTTATAGTTATTTCTTTCCCTCCACACTAACCACATCATCTAACCCGTCGCCAAATTCCATACATCCGAGGAATGTTTTCCAAATCAATTGCGCCAGCCAAAAAGAAGGGATGCTACCTTGTTTGGCAACACCCAGTGAATCCCAAAAATCATAAACACTCAATAATGCATAAACAATCTCACATTGGATCAAAAGATGATCTACTATTTCCCCACTACAATGACACATACAACACCAATTGACCAACCATAAACCCCTCTTACTGAGGTTATCAATTGTGAGAATCTTACCACATGTAGCTGACCACAAAAAGAATGACACCCTCTTAGGGACCTTAGTACACCAAATACTTTTCCATGGTAAAGAATGAGTATTGGTTCCACCAATAGCACTATGAAAAGAGCAATCATCAAAATTGCCACTTCCAAGATAGCTTATCACCCCCCACCCCTGTTGGCAGCTTTGTATAATTATGATCTAAAATTGAGTACACTCTCCCCTCCTAATCATGAAAATCTCTATGAAAATGCAAATTCCAACTTCTCACTATCCCCTGCGATGGGGGATCCAACACATTTGAAGTGGCAATCAAACAGATCAGGATATAGATTTTTTAAAGGAAGTTGGTCACTCCAAGGATCATACCAAAACCGTATATGATTGCCCTCACGAACCACCAAAACTACATCTGGGAGAAAATATTAATATTTTGAAAATCCCATTGTTAGATTACACTTTCTATTTGTTTTAACACGCATGTTGAACTTCATGTCAATCGAACGTTTTTTACTATTTGATTTATAAAATCATGTTCTATGTATGATTCTTAAAATACAAAAAATATGAAATTTAGACATTTTATAAATGACATGGTTATTGATATACAATCATCTTGATATTTTGCAATCCTTGAAGGTATAAGGAGAGATCTCCTGATCAGTTGCAATCTTTGTTGATCCGTACCTTGTTTGATTGGTCTCGGGCATAGGACTTTACACATTTTACTTCCATTTTGGGGTTCCAAAACTCTTTAGGATCTTTTTTCTAATTGTTTGTAAATTTTTAAATACTCTGTGTTCATCATCGTGAACATGAAGTATTTCTCGTTTTCAATAAAACTTTGTTACTTATTAAAAAAAAAGAAACTGAAAAAAACTGAAGGTACAAGGAGATAATGTAATTAAATGGTGGATTTGTCAAAAAACTGATCGAATACAATGTTATTTAGTGGTGTAATGTTGACAAAAGTTATATCAGGTTTAACTTGAACTTGACTTTCACACACAAAAGCACTAGTTTGTTCTTTACTCCTATATATTTAGTTCTTTTAGGTGGGTGTGTTGCCCTAATCCATCTCTCTGGTTGGGCTGGCATATACATGCTTTGGTTAGGGGTAGATTGATTGAAATTTTAAAAGCCTGAGCAATCAAGGTAGGGGTAAAGAGGTTCCTAGAAGGGTGTCTTTTTCTTATGGACAGCTGCTTGGGGTGGGATTCTCATAATAGATAACCTGTTAAGAAGAACTTGCCTCTTGTTAATTGGTGTTGCCTATGTGGTGTGAGGAGGAAACTGTGGATCATTTATTACTACATTGCAAGTTTGTCCATACCTTGAGGATTGAAGTCTTCTACTTGTTTGGGGTTCAGTGGGTGATGCTGAAGACAATAGTCTCTCTACTTTCTACATGGTGGAATTGGTTGGGCATTCATTCTTCCAATGTTTGGAATATGGTACCGACATGTCTTATATGGTTAACTTGGAAGGAACACAATGCCTGGACATTTGAGGACACTGAAAGAACTGTGGACCTATTGAAGTCTTTACTAACTAGGACTTTGTTTGAGTGGTCTCGTATTTGGGGTTTTATGCATTGTACTTCTTTGCTTGGTTTCATTAATTCTATTAGCTTTTCCCTTTGATCTGTTTGCATCCATTTTTTTGTAGTGAGTTTACTATCGTAAACTCATTGTACTTCTCTCATCAAAAAAGTTTTTATTACCTATCAAAAGAAGAAGAAGAGGTTTTTTATTTAATTGTGCTGGACTTATGCCTGTCTTGTTGCCCTGTTATAGCTAGACATTGGATGAGGACCCCAAGTAAGTCAAGTTGAATCAGTAACTACAGAAAATTATCAATTAATTGATCATATTGATGATGGCAATGCCTAATTGTGCAGAGGTGAATATGATTATGTTCTTCTATTGTGCAGTTGCATGCAAAGAGCAAAGTATGACATTGGAGAAGAGGCGGTTCATCGATTTTCATTATCTGCTGAAGATAAAGCAACCCTTGAATTAGTTGAATGGGTAGATAGTGCCTTCAGAAGAGCTTCTGTATGATTCAGATCATCAACTTTTAACTATAAATTTAATGCTTTCATATATTACTGGTATATCTACAAATTGTTATTTTCTTTTCATTTTGTACTTTGAACCAGTCAGTTGTATTTTGTTCATCATCGTGAATAGGATGTACTTTTTTTAATGAAATTATCTGTTACCTATCAAAAAAATAAATTAAAACATCAGAGGTTCTTATAGCCGCTAAGTTGTGGATGGTATCACTGAAGGTAGGAAGTGAAATCTATGATGGTAATCATTGTTATTGTGTGATTTCATTGCCTTTGGCATTTCAGACTGTTGCATTTTGTTGCTGTTAATTGTTCAAAGAATTTAGGTGCCCAACTATGTATGAATTATTTGAGGATGCTGTTGGGAGCATCTTTCGAAGAAAGGGGGATTTGGAACTTAATCATAGAACATGTGGAATGAAGATTGGGTGGTTGGAAGAAGATTTGTTTGTCAAAGGAAGATTTACTCTCTTGAAGAGTCTTCTTTCTAGTTTGCCTATGTATGTTATGCATTTGTTCACCATTCCTACTTATGTGGCAAATAGAATTGAGAAGTTGTTGAGGTATCTCCTTTTTTTTTGGGGGGGGGGTTGTCTGAGAGATGACTTTAAGTTTCATCTGGTGGGATGGAATACTTTGTGTTCTCCATTGAAAGATGGAGCATTAGGGGTGTGAGGAAATTGGGAACTTCAGTCAAGCACAACTGGGGATATGGTTATGGTGCTTTGAAGAGGAGGAAAACCATCTTTGGAGAAGTGTGATTGGTGTAAACTATGGGGACGAATGGGGGTGTTGGATAGCAGAGAATGTTAGAGATCCCATGGGTGTGGTTATTGAAGAGTATAAGAGCAGGATGGGACAGCTTTGACAGCTACACTAGTCATGGTTGGCGATGGAAGCAGGGTTGGACTTCGACAGGATATTTGGTGTGCTGACTTTGCATTGATAGAATTGTTTCCATAGTTCTTGATTGTGGTTGATAGAGAGGCTTATATGAAATAGCTGGAGGGACTCCATGAAATATTAGATTTCTGTGGTTTTAGTGATTGGGAATTGGAGTCGGTTGAATTTTTTTTGGTATCTTGTATTCTAATATTCCATGTGGAGATGCCAGAGATCATCTGAAATGGTGTTTGAAAGGTAATGGGATGTTTGATGTCAAATCCTACTTAAAGTTCTTTGTGGTTCTAATGGTACAAATTTTCCATGAAGGAGCATAGGGTGAACTTAGGTACCAAAGAGAGTTGCTTTCTTCACCTGGTCAGCAGCATGATGGAGGATTCTGATAGGGAAGAATCTAATAAAAAGAAGCATGGGGTTGGTAAATTGTTGTTGTATGTGCAGATGCACTACTGAAATAGTGGACCATTTGTTACTTCATTGCTGGTTGCTACTGAGCTGTGGTCTTTTACTTTTTCCTTGTTCAAAATACAATGGGTGATCCCTAAGGGAGTGATAGATGTTTTATTTGGTTGGTGTAGTGGATTTAGCAAGAATAGAAACTCTTTTGCGTGGAAGTCTGCCCCTCTTTGTTTTATGTGGACAGTATGGAAGGAGAGGAATAACCAAAGAAAGTAACCATAAATAGTCAACTGGTCTAGAATTGAAATCTGGTTTCTTAAGAGATTTGTTTGAGTGGTTTGCATCATTGGCACTAATGATTTGAATTCTGTTTTAGACTTTATTCATTCACTTTCTCTTTAAATGTAATGATTGGTGTTTGTATTTTTATGAGTATTTTTTGTGCACTGCATAAAGTCCCCCCTCCCCCCCCTCCCTCCCTGAATAAAGTCAAAGTCATTACTTATAAAAAATGATATTTCTCTCTAATCATGCTATATATGCAATACTAATGTTTTAGCATATATTAAGTGTTGGATTTCTCTGTATTGTGATATTTGATGTCTTCTTGTTGAGTACTGATGTTTAGTTCTGTATGAATCTTGTCTTGGTTGCAATTTTCCTCTCATATGTGAAATGATGTTTGCCCATGGTTTTTTGTGCAGTGAGTTTAACATCGTAAACTCATTGTTCTTTTCTTATCAATAAAGCTTTGATTACCTATCAAAAAAGAAGAAGAAGAAAGATGTTTGCCCATGGTTTCTTTAGTCTCTTAAAAAAGGGATACATTTTTATTTTATTTTTCTAGGTAGAAGATGTAGTGTCTCGTGCTGCTGATGGGACTTCTGCAGTACAAGATCTAGATTTTGCCTCTTTACGCTCCCAATTAGGTCCTTTGGCTGCAGTAAGTGCCCGTAATATTAATCTCTATTCTCCTATTCTCAAATTCTGTGAAAGTTAATATTTAAATATCTTCCATGTGCTTATCGGCTGATGTGTGTGTATTTTTTGCCAGATTCTTCTTTGCATAGACATTGCCGCTACTTCTGCAAGGTCTGCAAAGATGTCCCAACAGCTTTTGAATAAGGTAATGCTCACCACCTGCAAACATGGACTTCTTACTTGGTGTGGCTGTAATCAAAAGAATGGTATATCTTTTTTCTTCAAGTAATCTTTGTCTTGGTTTTGAAGGATTATTTGAATTTCGAGTTCCCTAGCAAATAAGAGGAGTTATTTAAAAAATTGTCAAGGAATTTTCACATATTCTTTTTGATAGAATGTTAGTGACACCTGTTTCATACTACTTCTTTAACTTTTCTGAGAATTTAATGATGTGAAGAATATAGTGGAAATTCCTTTCTCTTCATTTTTTGTTTTTTAAATTATGGGTGATTCCTGTTGATCCCGTACCAAAATTTTCTTTTACCATTAATTTGTTACTTTCCCTACACAAAGCCTATCCCATAAACCTTTTCAGCATGCAACATTCCTTTCTTCAGTACAAAGTTTGTATGCAAGAATAAGCATATGTTTTTTTGGGAAGAAATAATTTTCCTTCATTGTTATCATCTGTCAGTAATGACTTTGTTTACTTGTACCAAAAATAATGTCTTCATTGTCATCCCTTAGTCTTCTTTAGACTTTCTAGATTTTTCAAGCTTGAGATTGTAATTCTTTAGGAGTAGGCCAATTTTCATTTTGTGTTCTGATCTATCCTCTCGTTTGAATAAAATTATTTTTACTGCATCTGCCACATACTGAGCTTTGTTAGTTTCCCAGTATCAATAACTTTTTAAAATGTCCTTAAATTTGTCTTTTGAAGGTTTTAGCCATAGTTTTTTTTCCCCTACAAGATAGATGTTGCCTTGTGGCGTGGTTCTACTGTATGCATTGACTTGTATCATATGCAGGCGCAAGTTATGTTGTCAGAGATATATCCAGGAGGTGCTCCAAAGATGGGCTCCACTTACTGGGATCAAATCCTTGAAGTTGGAGTGATTACTGTTTCACGGCGTGTCCTCAAGCGTTTACATGAGTTCTTGGAACAGGTAGAAGTTTATCTTTTATGTATTTTATTTTATTTTATGATGGAGAAGGAGTTCTTGTTAATATTGGTGTAGTTCTATATCTGAAGACTTATTCATAATTCCAGTTAATTGACTGAGGCAATGAGAATCTGTGGAGAGAACTTTATCCTTACCTATGTCAATGGTCTTAAATTTGCCTTAGAAACTTTTACAAAAAAAGTAAGCAAGAAGATACTTACTTGGTTATTGATCTTGCTTTGTGGTCTGCTCTGCAGGATAGCCCTCCTGTCCTTCAGGCCCTTT
The DNA here is from genome assembly GCF_040712315.1 of Castanea sativa. NCBI lineage: Eukaryota > Viridiplantae > Streptophyta > Magnoliopsida > Fagales > Fagaceae > Castanea > Castanea sativa. Next base: position 28,110,704 of record NC_134022.1, read on the forward strand.
TGTCTGGGGAAATGATCTTTTCTTTGTCTAAGGAGTCCCACCGACAGGGACAAAGGGAACGCGCTCTTGCAATGCTACATCAGATGATTGAAGATGCTCACAGGGGCAAGCGGCAGTTTTTAAGTGGTACCTTTTTCTTTTTGGGGGAGGGCATATTATGGACTACCAGTATTTCCTTCTTTTTGGACATCTATTTTTTGACAGGTGGAGCTATGGGTTACACTTACTTTTTATTCCATGGCTTTAATGTGCCTTTATCCTGTAAAATTGCAGGTAAGCTTCATAATCTTGCAAGAGCAGTTGCTGATGAAGAAACAGAACCTAATTTTTCGAAAGGGGAAGCCCCATCATCTGATCGAAAGATTCTCTCCAATACTGACAAGGATGGTGTTCTTGGGCTTGGGTTAAGAGCTGTCAGACAGATACCCTTAAGCTCAATGGCTGGGGAAACTGGTGCACAACCTGTTATTTATGATCTAAAAGATACTGGGAAGAGGTTGTTTGGTTCTCTAAGTACCAAGGCCACAACGTATCTATCACAATTTATTCTCCATATTGCTGCAATTGGTGACATTGTTGACGGGACTGATACAACTCATGATTTCAATTTTTTTTCCCTTGTGTTTGAATGGCCTAAGGATGTAAGATATTTTATTTCTTGCATTGAAGATTATCTTTGTTGTTTTGCTTATATATATAGATAGCTTCCACATCAATTGTAAGTTAACTTTTTGGAGAATGGAGTCTGGAAGCCTTATGGAGTGACACATCACTTTGGAACCGGGGAATATGTCCCGATGTGTCTATGCTCAACATTTACTTGTGTAATAGCCAACCAAAATACAAGCTTCTATAAAATGTTATATGATGAGCAATAACAGAGCACACAAAAGACTGAATTATTGGAACCATACCTTTTGACGTGCCCATCACACATGTTAATCAAGTTAAATATATGCCTATTTAATTTTTTTCATTTCATGATAATTATTAAGAAAACACAATTCAATGGTCCTTATGGATGAGGGTAATAGTGATAAATTTGGGGAATGCCCTCTAATTTAATCATGAATGTTTTTGATTCTTACTAATTTTGTTAAATACTTCATATTACAAATAAATATATTAAAAGTCAGCTAATTATTCAATCGCAGTATTGATAGGTTAAGTTTATATTTCCAATTAATATAATTAGCATATTAATTGTATAAATCATGCATAAAGTGATTATCTATATGAAATGATCAATCTGACTTGAACTTCAGCAAGGACAGGTAGGAACTAAGGTTCTTATTTACAAGATTATCTTTCAGCAACCCTCAATAACCTTATCTTTCTTTTCGACGTGATCATGCCTATGCTCATGTATTATTGTGGTATTTTGCAGCTTTTAACTCGTCTGGTCTTTGACCGAGGCAGCACTGATGCCGCTGGAAAGGTTGCTGAAATTATGGGTGCTGATTTTGTACATGAAGTGATTTCTGCATGTGTACCTCCAGTTTATCCTCCGCGGTCTGGCCATGGATGGGCGTGCATTCCTGTCATTCCTACCTGCCCCGAGAGTGGCTCTGAAAATAAACTACTCTCCCCTTCTTCTAAAGAAGCTAAACCTAATTGTTACCGTCGTTCCTCAGCGACCACCGGAATCCCTCTATACCCCCTCCAATTGGATATAGTAAAACATCTGGTTAAAATGTCTCCAGTGAGGGCTGTCTTAGCATGTGTTTTTGGGAGCAGTATATTGTACTCTGGCAGTGATTCTTCTATATCAGGCTCCTTAAATGATGGATTAGTTCAGGCACCTGATGCTGACAGGTTGTTTTATGAGTTTGCGCTTGATCAATCTGAGAGGTAAGATACATGCCCTAAGAGTAATTTACACCAAGTTACACCTATATCCGATGTGCATTATGGTTATCTAGTTTAAGCTTGTAATTTGATGTCCAGGTTCCCAACTTTAAATCGATGGATACAAATGCAAACTAACCTTCATCGAGTCTCAGAATTTGCTGTAGCAACCAAGCAAACATCTGATCATACCAAGCGTAAACCTGAAGCAACATCTGCTATTAAGAGACTCCGTGAGCATGACAATGATACTGAGTCAGAAATCGATGACATTGTTAGCAGCACTAATGTTTCAACTGCTTTGCAAGACTTCAATGGTCAAGGGGATGCAGCTCCTGATCTTTGGCGTGATTCTTCAAAATCTGAGTTAGCTGAACTTGATAATACAGTTTTTCTTTCTTTTGATTGGGAGAATGAAGAACCCTATGAGAAAGCTGTTGAACGGTATCAGTGCTTATTGTTTTTTATTTCTGCATCCCTTACTATATATTGATGGTTATCTTGTGTAGTTTTTCCACTTGTCTTCTTTGGTCATCTTTGTTCTGGTGTTGCAAGTTGCATATGATTTTTTAAGTTTGCTTCATCCTGATATACTTGTTTGAAATGTAATCAACACCAGGATTGCTTGGATATTTCAGCTATTAAATCTGGTAATTGTGGTACTTAATTATGATTTGATAATATGAGAAATAAGAAAATAAAAAGGAACAAATAAAGATGCATCAAATCTTAGATCTTAATCAGAACTTTCTGTACAGATTGTGAATTTCATTTTAAGCCTCTAGGAAGTTTATACGTTGAAGTTTCCAGTTTTCTCAGGGCATATTGGTGAGAAAACATGTGGATGCTAATAGTTTTTAACATGACAAATAAACAAAATGAGTACTTCTCCTACCAAGTTTTCCTCTTAACATAGTTTTCGTATTGTTATTGGGTTTTTTTTTTTTTTGTTTGTTTGTTTGTTTGTGTTTTTTGTTTTGGGGTGGGGGTTGGGGGCTTTACAAGGCCATTGTTGTCATGTTTGAAAATTTTTAGTGTTTATAGTTGTTTTTATCACTACTTTTAGTAATATTTGTTAGAATTATGTTTAAATGATTAAATTCACAATTTCCTAACAACTCAAACATTTGGGACATTTGGTAATTTAACATAGTATCAGAGCATAAGATCCTAATTTTGATCACTGACTTTACTCTATCTCCCATTTAAAATGTTAAAAATCCCACATTTTAGGCCCCACTTATTGAGGAGTTTAGGCCCACACGTGAAGGGGGAGTGTTAGAATTATGATTAAATTATTAGATTCATCATTTCCAAACAGCTTAAGCTTTTGGGACAATCAGGAATTTAAAAATATTCTTGGCCCTCGTTATCTTTAATAGGTTGATTGATGAAGGAAAACTAATGGATGCTCTTGCACTTTCGGATCGCTTTCTACGTAATGGAGCCTCGGACTGTTTACTTCAGCTACTCATTGAACGTGGGGAAGAGAATCATTCAATCTCTGGACAGCCTCCAGGATATGGGGGCCACAACATCTGGAGCAATAGTTGGCAGTATTGCCTGCGGTTGAAGGACAAACAACTGGCTGCTAGACTTGCCCTCAAGTATGTATGGGTGTTTTCCATTAATTTGGTAAATGCTTGCTTAAATTTTGGAATACACCTAGATAATTGTTTATGGCCAGCTTCTCTTTTTGATTTTGTTATTCAAATGTGAAGCAGTTCTTTTTTTATTCTTTCTCCTTGTTAGCCCTTGCCATCTGATATTTAAGTATTTAAAACTGCTACTCTGTTAGTGTCTGCTTGATATACATTTTTGGTCCACATCCTGGCCACTTAAGCATTTACTTAAGCATTTAGGGTTATTAGTTTCGAACATAGTACCAGAGCTAACCCCAAGGAGTAACACAATTGGCTGGAGATGACGCTTCTTGTATTTAAGGTCTCCCGTTAAAGACTTAAAGTTTCCCCTTCCTCCACCCTTGCGGCTGAAAACTCACTTATCCAAAAAAAAAAAAAAAGTACCAGAGGTTGGTTTGTTTAAAAGGTCTAGACTCTAGTGGTCGAACCTATGGTTGGGAGCCTACTTGTTTAAGATTTGGTTTTGGTGTTTGTTTTTGTTTCTGTTGCCATTATGGGTCTGTGTGTGTGCGCGTGCGCACATGTCTATCCTTTTTTTATCCTTTCCTCCCATTCCTTTATGATCTTTGCCTTTTGTTCTACATCACATTTTACAACTGGCAAACCTTTCTTACAATATAGCACTCTCATTGTATCTTCTGTTCTACACCATTGATGGGGATATACAATATACTTGCATTTATGATGATTTCTGTGAGATACGTTATGCGTCTACCTGTAAGTTGAATCTTAAGACTCACATTTTATTCCAGGTATATGCACAGATGGGAGCTTGATGCTGCTTTGGATGTTTTGACCATGTGCAGTTGCCACCTGCCACAAAGCGATCCACTTAGGAATGAGGTACTGGCTTGTTTTTTATTTGTTTCATTGTATTTTATTTATTGTAAATTGTTGTGTTGATTCGTTTGCATGAAGCTTGGTATGTTACCGGTATGCTGGTGTTAAATTTTCTTTGGTAACATAATTTTTTTGGTTGCTTAGGTCTTGCATATGAAACAAGCTTTACAGAGGTACAGCCACATATTAAGTGCAGATGATCATCATAGCAGCTGGCAAGAGGTTGTTATTCTCTCCTGTTTCTGGATTAAGATGAAAAGTATGGAATAAGTGGTACTTTCCTGCTAGGAATTATTTCTCCCTAATACTCTTTAAATTGCAGGTTGAAGCAGAATGTAAGGAAGATCCTGAGGGCTTGGCACTTAGACTAGCTGGAAAGGGAGCTGTTTCTGCTGCTTTAGAAGTGGCTGAAAGTGCTGGATTATCTATAGACTTGCGGAGAGAACTTAAGGGCCGGCAACTTGTGAAGCTTCTCACTGCAGACCCTCTAAATGGTGGAGGTCCAGCAGAAGCTTCTCGGTTTCTTTCTTCACTACGTGACTCTGATGATGCTCTACCAGTTGCCATGGGTGCAATGCAGTTGCTACCCAATTTACGGTCAAAGCAACTTCTTGTAACTACTTGTTGCCCTTTATTTTGTAGATGTGATTGGATTACATTCCTTTTTTTTTTTCATTGATTTGGTTATAGAAATTTTGTGTTCCTTCATTATGACTTTCTTTTGTGCCCTTTCGAAGGTTCACTTTTTTTTGAAGCGAAGAGAAGGAAATCTCTCAGATGTTGAGGTTTTACGGCTTAACTCATGGGCCTTGGGTCTTCGTGTTTTGGCTGCCTTGCCTTTGCCGTGGCAACAAAGATGTTCTTCATTGCATGAGCACCCTCATTTGATACTGGAGGTGCTTCTGATGAGAAAACAACTGCAATCTGCTGCTCTGGTATTGTAATTCTTACTTGGACAACTTCTTAGATGCCTTAACTAACATGCGTTTTTCTTATAAATGAATAGATTGATAATGCCTTTTGTTTTCCCCTATATATATATATATATATATATGTATGTATGTATGTATGTATGTATTTGCTTACAACAAGTGGGGTGGGGGCATTTGAGCTCAGGTTCTGTCCATGGGAAAACTGGGCAGTTCCTTTGTGCCACAAGGCTTTTGGCAAATTCTTTTCCTCTGTTACTTATTTACATTATGTTTGGATTATATTTGTTAACAGATTCTTAAAGAATTTCCTGTGTTGAGAGACAACAATATAATTATTGCATATGCTGCAAAGGCTATGGCTGTCAGTATTAGCTCTCCCCCTAGAGAACATCGGATATCTGTTTCAGGAGCAAGACCAAGGCAGAAAACAAAGGCAGGCATTCCTCCGAGGTCATCTTTTACTAGCAGTCTAAGTAACTTGCAAAAAGAGGCTCGCAGAGCTTTTTCTTGGGCGCCACGAAATACTGGAGACAAGGCGGCTCCAAAAGATGCTTATCGTAAAAGAAAGAGTTCTGGTTTGACTTCGTCTGAAAAAGTTGCTTGGGAGGCTATGACTGGAATTCAAGAGGATCGTGTTTCGTCATATCCTGCAGATGGGCAAGAACGGCTTCCTTCTGTTTCAATTGCCGAGGAATGGATGCTGACAGGTGATGCAATTAAGGACGAATCTGTTCGGGCATCTCACAAATATGAAAGTGCCCCTGACATTACCCTATTTAAGGTATGCTAGTGAAAGTTGTGAAACATGTTTGTTGCATATGTTGGAAGCTTAGCATTGTGTAGTATTATATAAATTATCAATTTAGTGCTGGAACTGTTGCAGGTGGGTAGTTGATTAATATAAATCTATACTGGGATGAGCATTAGTCAAAATAATCAGAATGAATTATGGATGCATATAACTCATTGCACAAGTGAGAGATTATCTATCTCAAGCTCAAATAGGAGCATGCCGCTAATCCTATCCAGGAGTTCATCTTTGGGGCTCATGGTTGGATGGGTCAGGCCTCCATGTTTAGTGTGTTTGGGATTTTGGGCGTATTATTAAGTATATATGTTTTATACTACTGGTGCAACACAAACTAGCAGATAAGAGATGTTTCTACTCTTTGTATGTGAGGTTTTAGTGCAGTAATTAGGTTAAATCATGCATGATTTTGCTTAAACTATAGCTCTGATGTATGTTAGAATTTTCTGTCCAAATTTTGAATTAATATAAATACAAGGTGGAAGAGAATTATGAGAAGTTGTTACCGATAAAAAAAGAAGAGAATTATGAGAAGTTGGGGCTTATTTATTTGTTGAAAGATTCGATATTTGAATTTTCTCTCTTCTGTGGAAGCATAACAACACACAGATACAATATATTAAAGTGGCTTCTCTTGGCCATGGAGTGTGCATACTGTGAATTATGGTTTAATTCTTATGTGGTGATTTTTTTACAAATGATTTTTATTTTATGCATGCTGCTGTGAGTCTGCTGAAGGTTTGGGTATTCTATTTATAGGCACTGCTTTGTCTGTGTTCTGATGAGTCGGTGTCTGCCAAAAGTGCCCTGGACTTGTGTATTAATCAGATGAAGAGTGTGTTGAGCTCCCAACAGTTGCCTGAGAATGCGTCCATGGAAACAATTGGTCGTGCATATCATGCCACAGAGACAATTGTACAGGTATTATTTTTGCCAAGCCTCTGTAATGCATATTATATGAAACAATGTTTTTATTTTTATTTATTTAATTTAAAATATTGCTATTTTTGTGTATCATATGTCACATGTTAAAAATCCAAGGTCAAAATAGCCAATAGCATGCATTTTTGCTTTCCTTACATGCAGATAGTTATGACATCATAGTTCAGTTGCCTTTACATGTGATTAGTTTGTAATGCTCTTGAGTGATATGACATGTTGAATCCCAGGGGCTACTATATTGTAAATCCGTGCTGAGAAAGCTTACAGGGAGTACTGAAATCTCCAGCAATTCTGATAGAAATAGGGATGCTGATGATGCATCCTCTGATGCTGGTAGCTCCAGTGTGGGCAGTCAGTTCACAGATGAATTATCTGAAGTTCTCTCACAGGTGGAGATCTGGCTAGGACGTGCTGAACTGCTTCAAAGCCTTTTGGGATCAGGGATTGCTGTGTCTCTTGATGATATTGCTGATAAGGAGTCATCTGAACGTCTCCGTGACCGGTTGAGTGTAAAGGAGCGATACAGCATGGCTGTATATACTTGTAAAAAGTGTAAGGTAAATATAGTGTCCAGGCATTGTGGTTTATACTGCTGGTCTTTAGATTGAGCTTATGTATATTTTTGGATTCTCCCAGATTGATGTTTTCCCTGTGTGGAATGCTTGGGGACATGCTTTGATACGGATGGAGCACTATGCTCAAGCTCGGGTGAAGTTTAAGTATGTCAAATTTATTCAGATAGTTGCTCAATAAATTAGCAACATCTAAGTTCTCTCTCTCTCTCTCTCTCATATTCTTCTAAAGTGGGATGCAGAGTGGTCTTATTCTTTAATGCCTATTCAATTGCTTTCAGGCAAGCTCTTCAATTGTATAAGAGTGATGCTGCACCTGTCATTTTAGAGATTATTAATACAATCGAAGGAGGTCCACCAGTTGATGTTTCAGCAGTTCGTTCCATGTAAGATAACATGTAGCTTTTATGTCAGAATTCCTATATTTATTGCCACAATAAATTTCTATTAGAGTTGTTGAACTAGTAGCTGAATCAATGTTGGCTTAAGATCCATGATAGGCTAGGTTTTAATTTATAGGAGGTCTACAGCCTCTGCTAAGAGATTGGACCTTGCTGCGATGGCAAGTGCCTTCAATGTGTTGTGGCTTCAAGTCTGGGAGTTTGTCTCTCCAAAATTTGAGAGTAAGGTTGCCTACCAACCACCTCTCCCAAAATTTTCAGAAGTGGGGAGCTTTGTGCATTGTACTACAGCCTCTGCTATTGACAGTGTTGCCTTGATAGTTTCTGAAAATTTTGTATTTTGGATATTCTAATACAATATCAATGACTACTTATAAAAAAGGGAAAAAAAAAATACAACATCAATGACTGTAAAAAAGAACACGTAATTTGTTGGACTTACAATAGGTCACCTATAACTACTGCCATTAGCTATCAATTATCATGCGCACATACACTTCAGACTATAAGAACCTATAAACTTTGATCTGTTTGGATTTCTTGGATAAGAAGATAGGCAGAGAACTTGATTGTGCTCAGCACTTTCCCATTGCTGTATAAACTAAAAAAAAAAAAATCAACTTCCCAACTCTTAATCCCAACTGGATGGGGTGGGTTGCATGAAACCTTTTTTGCCATGGAAGCCCTGTTTTTGATGATGAAGAAGCATTTTGAGTGTGAAATGTTAAGCACGGTATCTCTTTGAACTCCTACCACTAAAGATCATGAACCAATGTTGATGAAGATTTGAAGTGGTATCTTTAATTGTCTGCATCAAATTCAACTATATCTTTTAGCACCATTACTCTTTGAGAATTACTGTTTACCAGAATGTTGAAAGATGTTGTGTTCCTTAGTCCTGCACCAGGTTATGCGTGTTGAATCCTTTTGGTTATGTTTCTAAAAGACCTGCCATTCTGATATAATATTAGTGGTATACTGTGCATTGAATATCACCTTTTAGTTGTGAACAGGCAGGAGTACATATAAGCTAGTCAAGCCTAAATTTCTACAAAAAAAAAAAGATACAATTTTTAGATGCTAGTCATTGCATATGATCTGACTGATGCAACTTATACTGCAGGTATGAGCATTTGGCTAAAAGTGCACCGACGATACTGGATGATTCTCTTTCTGCTGATTCATATCTCAATGTTCTATACATGCCATCCACCTTTCCACGTTCAGAGAGATCTAGGCGGGCTCAGGAATCTGAAAATAATAATTCCTCCCTCAGTTCAGAATTTGAAGATGGACCTCACAGCAATCTTGACAGTGTTCGATATGTTGAATGTGTGAACTATTTACAAGACGTGAGCTTCATCCTTACACTGATCAAGTTTTTGTTTTTAGGCTGGCACTCAGATGCCAGTGCCTTTCTATTTTCCCCTGCATCTGGAGTCAGTGGTATCTCTTGGCTTAGTAGCTAATTTAAAGTTCTTATTCTGTATTACATACATGCACATTTATTTACAAAAATAAATCAAGAAGTTGATGATATATATATATATATATATATATTCTTTTTATTACATTTTAAAACTATTTAGTAATGGTTCTAGCTTGAAGTTTGTTTCTGTTATTTATTTTAACCTGGAATCTAGAATTCTTTTAAATTTCTCCGTCATCTTTTCTTTTTCCCACCATTGGTTGTTGACACCACCGGCGATTTGATTATGAATATGACTATTCTCAGTATCTCTCTCCTGTGCCATGGTTATTATTAATTTTCTAGCTTTATTCATGGTAGTCAGCTTCTTAATACATTTTTTTTTAACCTTTGCAGTATGCACGCCAGCATTTGCTGAGTTTTTTGTTTAGGCATGGTCACTTCAATGATGCTTGCGTGTTGTTTTTTCCTCCAAATGCTGTTCCTCCCCCTCCTCAACCATCAATATTGGGGGGAGTAGCAACTTCATCTTCATCCCCTCAAAGGCCAGATCCATTGGCTACAGATTATGGGACAATTGATGATTTGTGTGACTTGTGTATTGGTTATGGTGCAATGTCTGTTCTTGAGGAAGTGATTTCAACAAGAATGTCATCACTAAATCCACAGGATGTGGCAGTAAATCAGTATACAGCAGCAGCCCTTGTCCGTATTTGCATCTATTGTGAAACACATAAACATTTCAATTATTTATACAAGTTTCAGGTAATTTTCAGACCATATATTTTGAATTTAAACTGAATATATTATTAGTACTACTAGTGGATGTGAGACCAGGCCCCTTATCCTTGGTTGGAGACTGACCTCCACATCTTTCTCTATTACACCTACTGCTACCTTCTCTCTGCCCCAAACTGAAGGTGTAGGTTTGGGTGGAATTGATGGCGAAATTCTGTTTAATTACTTTTTTTTTTCCTTAAAACACACACATATATAGACTCATGTATTTCTGTGTTCTTTGGGGTTACTTTTTCATTAAGTACACAGCTTGTGGTGGTTTTCTGTTGCGCACATGTTTATCCCTATATGTTGAAATTTTTTATCACTTACTGAAAAAGAGACTTTGCAGTTTATTTCTAGTATTTTATCTATACAGTTATCTATAGGGCCATTAAAAATGTCTATTGCATATTTTTGTGTTTATTAATCTTGTCATGGGCATCTTTCCATTGGGAATGTTCACACAGCATACCTCATGTATCCCTCCTTCTATTTTCTTTGTTTACTTTAAGTTAGCGGCATTTGCAAGATTAAAGCTGGTGTGTGATTCAATAAGCTGTATAGAGATTGTTAAACAATTCTTACAGATATGGTATTGAATTTTTTCTGGTGTGAGGGGAAAAGGATGTAAGGTAACTAGGATGCTCTTATGAATTTTTTACACTCTATTGAACAAAACATCATGTTCATTTGACATGGTTTCAGCAGAAAAGCTTGTGTGCTTGTCCTTACTATATTATAGTGTTTAGTTTAAAAGTATTTAAAGACCTTATGAGCTGTTCTTTTCTTTCTCCTTTTAGCAGCATTCCTTTTTGGTCAAACTCAAATGCATAAGTTGCAAATTCTAATTTTAGCTTTACAGTTATGACTTGAAATAGCATCAGAATTCAATTATAGATTTAGTTGAATTTTTATTATTTCCCAGATAAAAATGATTTTTTTAGTGGTTCAATTTTTGTTGAAAGCATTTTCTAGTTCCAGATTAAGGTTCATTTAAGCCAGATTAAGCCGAGGTTTACTTGAATTTACTCACTAATCCAGGTTATTAAAAAGGACCACATCACTTGTCCTTCCTATGCTGTAGAGCTTAATTTAAATGTATTAAGAGACTTTATGAGCTGTTCTTTTCTTTCTCCTTTTGGCATCATTTCTTTTTGTTCAAACGTATAAGTTGCAAACTCTTATTTTGGCTAAACTTATGACTTGAAATAACATCACAATTCAATCAGAGATTTAGTTGAATCTGTATTATTTCCCAAATAAAAATGATTTTTTTAGTGGTTGAATTTTCACTGAAAGTATTTTTCTAGTTCCAGATTAAGGTTCATTTAAGCCACAGATTAAGCCAAGGCTTACTTGAATTTACTCACTGATCCAGGTTATTGAAAAGGACCACGTCGCTTGTCCTTCTTGTGTGCCTGTTCTTTCTATATCGTAGCATTTAATTTCAGAGTTAATAAACTTTTTGAGCTGTTATTTTAGCTTTACATTTATGACTTGAGATAACATCAGAATTCTATCATAGACTTAGTTGAATTTGTATTATTTCCCAGATAAATTTTTTTAGTGGTTGGATATTCGTTGAAAGTATTTTCTAGTTCCAGATTAAGGTTCATTTAAGCCAGGTTAAGCCAAGGTTTACTTGAATTTACTCACTGATCCAGGTTATTAAAAAGGATCACGTCGCTGCTGGACTTTGCTGTATTCAGTTGTTTATGAATTCTTCTGCACAAGAGGAAGCTATCAAACATTTGGAACATGCTAAGGTATATCTTTACTATTGCTCTGGAGGGCCCTTGTTTGTTCTAATATATAGAATAATGGCCTTTTTTAGATAACTTGGGATTTTCAGTGCCATGGTTTAAGAAATAGGGTTATGTTTTCTGGATATTATGTTTGGGTGATCTTGTGTTGATAGAATAGGATTGTTGGAGTGCAACTAAGATTTAGGATGTGCTGTCTTCAATGATTTGTTGTCCCGGTCTTAGAGAAACTAGAAAAACAGGATATAATTGCATGAAACAGAGGCAAGAGGAGAAAAGATAAATTTACAATATGCTGTTCTTTTTTGGATAAGTGCAATAGACATACTAGGAAAGCTTCTGTTGATGAAGCTTAGACGTCTCCATTGGGAACAACGGTATCTGCCAGTTGAGATAAAAATTATAAGGCCCTTTACTTATCAAAGAAAATTATAAGGCTCTTGGAAAAACACTCAATATTTTTATTAATCAACTTCATCTATTCTTCAAGAACATTGAGCATAAATATATCTAGGACTTTTTCTTGATCTAGTAGTATTAGAACTCCTAATTTGACTAGTAAATGTTTTTGATAGGTCCAAATTTGACTAGTAAACTAAAACCTAAGCTAATAACTGATAAAAGACTAACTTGAACCCAAAGAAAAGAAAACCAAAGATGCTTAGGATCTCCTAGAAAATTCTAGACTCAATTAAACTATTAAAATATCCTTAATTTGTAGAGATTGCAATTTTGCCCTTGAATACAAAATTGACCATAACTTGTTTAATAAAAACCCAGATTAAAAACTGTTAGGACACGTATAACTAGATCTTTATAATCACATGACTTTTACTTTAATTGGACCATTTGGACCCCATTGAATTTGTGAGGTAGTAACAAGTCAGTCAACCATGGCTGCATCAGCTGCCTGAACAAGAAATTGATGTCTACATAGTTTATCTATATATTTAAATTTCATCCTTCCTGGGTTTGTATAGTTTCTCTTGTTTAGTTTATAACCATTTTATTTCCTCACTGATTTTCATATATTGCTTTGGTTATAGATGCATTTTGATGAAGGTTTGTCAGCACGACATAGAGGTGGAGATTCTACTAAGCTTGTCACAAAGGGCATTAGAGGAAAGAGTGCCTCTGAGAAGCTTACTGAAGAGGGACTTGTGAAGTTTTCTGCTCGGGTTTCAATTCAGGTAATGACATCTATTGATTATTGAGAAAAGTTTATTACTATTAAGGTGAAAGCAGTCCTGGAAGATGGTCTTTAAATATTAGGTTAAAACATCAGAGGTTGACAGGTATGTTGGTTAGTATATCTGGAAACTTAAAGACGGAAAGGAAAGTAGAGAAAATATCGTCTGTTGATTCACAATTTCTTATATTGTTTCAGAAGATTCGTACTTATCAAAAAAAATTTATTTCAGAAGATTCCTTTTCACACAAGCCCTTGTTGAAATTAGATTCACCAAAGTTACATGCTTCCTAACTACACGCATAGAGTATTCTTTTGTGCAAGTTGGCATAGTTGTATGTGCGTGGGAACATTTGACCTACTTATGCTTTCTGCCTCATCTTTAAATGTAATGCTCAGAAGGTAGCAATTGTACATCTAAATCATTTGTTGTTATCTCTCTCTCTCTCTTTCTCTCTCTTTCTCTCTCTGTTTTCTACTCATAATTGATTGGAAGTAATGGATTATTTTGAAGTGTACACCCAGTCGTTGAGGTAGGAACCTTGCCTTGTGCTTGCTTTTACTTTTGGAATTAGATCCTTGGTATAAGAACTGCTAGGAAATAAATATGCTAACATCTCTGTTACACACACGGTCAAAGCAAGGGTCATTTTTCCTGTAAGCTTGGACCATGTATCACACATATCTACTCAATCTTAATAGTGTCAGTTAGTAAGCTTTCACTTCTTACTAAGAGACAATCTTCCATCAAATATTTTCTGGGATGGAACTTTTATTAATTGCCTGTTGTCTCTTTAGTCAGATTGTGCATTGGTTATAATACTCTGTATAAACCAGATGAGTAGATAATATATTTTTTATTTGTTGAAAACTGAAAAGCAAAGAATGTAAGTATGTATTTTATCTGTATAAAAAAATCTTCTCTCTCTAACAATTTCGTAGGTCAATTTTTTCACTTATTCCCTTTGGATTATTTATATATTACAGCTGGAAGTTGTGAGATCCTTTAATGATTCAGATGGGCCACAGTGGAAATATTCGCTTTTTGGGAATCCAAATGATCTTGAAACATTCAGGTATATGCCTTCTTAGTGGAAGTTGGTTTCAATCAGAAAGTATAAAAAGCAGATGTTGGCTTTAATCGGTGTAGTTCCTTTTCTTTTTGGTAATTAAACAGTGTTGTTTTTCTATGATGCATGATGACACACTTGTACATATATATATATATATATATATATATAGAGAGAGAGAGAGAGAGAGAGAGAGAGAGAGAGAGAGAGAGAGATGTACACGCACACACACTTGTCCATATGCATATATGTAGATAGATGGGGGAGAGAGAGAGAGAGAGGATCAGGTTACTATTGACGTCACTTGGTTAATGTTATGCCACTTAATATTTTTATAAGGATCAACATATTATTAAATCCTCTATTAGATCACATGTCCTTCCCATTCTTATCACGTATATGAAATTCCACTACAATTGGATGCTTTTGAGCATTTAATTATAAACTCGAGATACTTAATTTTAAAAATGATAAAACTATCGTTTTTGACATTTTATAGATGAGGTTCTTTGTTGCTTCTAGCACACGGCCTGTGTGCTTCGTTTCCTTTGTGGGGAACGTGTAATTCATCAGTGGATTTGATAAAAAGTGTTGCTCAAATCAAAAGTTATTGGGTGGTGTAATATCTATTAAGTGTTATGCATACATACATAACAGGCATAGGATTGCTCCTGTTGTTGATAAGGAGACTGATGCTTTAGGCTATGAAACTTATTTATCTTTATATTTACTTAATCTAAGCAAACTTGGTATCCTCAACACCAAAGGGTCACAAATTTTTAATAAATTGATTCCGAACTTTGAAATCTTACCAGGCATTTATTTATTTCTGTAAAAATGATTTCACATTTGTACATTTTTCTTTCATGGCATATAGTGCTCCAGAACTGTATGGACATACTTGGAGAGACTTATTTGCTGTTTCTCTGCAGGAGAAGATGTAAAATTGCTGAGACTCTTGTGGAGAAGAATTTTGATTTAGCTTTCCAAGTGATCTATGAATTCAGTCTTCCTGGTAGCCATTACATAATGACTTCCGATTCAATCTAGTATTTCTTTGCGGTAATTTGGCATTTGGAATTAGTGCATTTGTGCTTATCTACATCATGTCTTCTTCTCATACCATGCAGCTGTTGATATATATGCTGGTGTTGCTGCATCACTTGCTGAAAGGAAAAAAGGCAGTCAACTGACAGAATTTTTTAGAAATATAAAAGGCACAATTGATGATGATGATTGGGACCAGGTAATACGATTACATTCTTTTAGTATTCTGTGTATGGCTAATAAAGTTAAAAGAAAGTTGTTTGATATTCTCAATTGTTTGCTAGTTGAAATGCCCACACTTAAGCTAATCATTAGAAGACAGCAGAAAATTAAGTATGATGTTTAATTAAGGTTCTGAGTACTATTGATCATGCTGATATGCCAACATGGTATCCAAGTTGTTACTTAGTTTTGAACTCTGTGTGTGCTTGCCACAAAAATTTTGAATCAGATGTTTTGTACATATGCCAATCACTTTGCTCTTTCTGCAAGATTGGGAAGTTTTATTATTTCTTTTTGGGTACAGTATGCCTGTTTTGTCTATTTAAATAAGAAGACTACGTGTGTCTCTGAAATTGTGTAGGTCTTGGGAGCTGCGATAAATGTTTATGCTAATAAACACAAAGAACGCCCTGACCGTCTCATAGACATGTTAACCAGCAGCCACAGGTAATGGTTATTACTAATTTATATGTATTTGATAATTTTGCATAAAAAAGATCTTGCACCGTTTGTGATCCTTTTTGGAATGAACTTAAAGGCATGTTTGAGCTTTCAGCGTAGTCTATCATTAATGCACTTATACTCATTTCCTGTTTGACCTTTTCAAAATGGATAACTCTAAATGCAAACAGATTGTGGGCAGTTTGTTTTCAGGTTGGGTCCAGGAACCCATTTAACGCTTTTGCAAAATTTACAACTTGGTATCCAGAAGAGTTTAGGTTGGCTGACTTGTCAAAAACAAATGAAGGTTGACTTTCTAGTGAGGATACAGTAATACTGCTTTGTTTAAAAGAAATTAAAAGTTGAATTTTTCTATGTATTTGTCTATGCTTATTACTTTTTTAAAGTGTCACTTGTGATGAACATATGAGAATGGTTGCATCAAATAGGTGCCTTAATATAACACCATAAGATTGACAATAACATGACTTATGTCTTAATATATGACCATTTGTCTGTTTGTATTCCTTTATTATCTTTTTATCACTATGTGAGACCTCTGTGCTTTGTATATCTTGACTTATGTGAGCAGGAAGGTTTTGGCTTGTGTGGTTTGTGGTCGTTTAAAAAGTGCTTTCCAAATTGCTTCTCGAAGTGGAAGCGTAGCTGATGTTCAATATGTAGCCCATCAGGTTAGCCTTCCCCCTCAACTTCTACTTTGGGAATTCTAACATTATTGTTACTGTTTAGTTAAATTGTGGTGCTTCTCATTTTGAGATCAAGTTTTGGTCCTTCAAATTCTACACCTAATGCAATTAATAGGAACATGTGTACAGATGCCCTTTTGAAACTAGTGGTTGTTTAAGTCAATGGCATAGTCCAAAATTTCGAGATTGTGTTGAAATGAGCCGTCTGTCTTGTTCAATTTAACACCTTAATTTTGTTTTATTCTCTGATTTTAGTCACACTGGATTGTAAGGAATTTTTCTTATCTTGGTACCTACTTTTTTTCAGGCATTACATGCGAATGCACTCCCCGTGCTTGATATGTGTAAACAATGGTTGGCTCAGTACATGTAATTTGTTGCTAGAGAAAATTACAGCTAAAAGAATTTGGCTTTGGGCAAGGTGGAATTTCTGTAACTTTCAAATCAATGGGGTTTCAACAGCTATTGCTTACGGAAAGTGGATTGCACTGAGGTTACTTGAAGACGCTATCTTCTTGAAATTGACAACCCTTGAGACATTGAAAACAGAGGTGGTTTACCTTATTGGTTTTTGTGCTCATCACCTTTTTGGTTCTGTTGCCGTTTTATCTGCTATGTGGCATTGGTGAGGCTGCTTTTAAATTGTCATAGATTTGAACCATTGGGTTGGCTCCATTTTATGGGTAATATGCTGTAACGTGGTCAAAGGTTGAAGGATATACAAGAACATGTAGTCACAAGGCTGAATAGGAATCGCAGTGAGTCAGGAATCATCCCAAGATGCACATATTAGGTCTGAGGTTGAGACCATTTGGATGTAAAATATAACAGCACGGCAACAGCAATAGTGGATTTCCGTTGCCCTGTATAGATTGTGAGAAAGGAAAAAGTTAAATAGGGATAGTATGTATGAATTTATGTATATCTATTCCCTCTAAGGGGTTAAATTTTGCCGTGTAAAATAATAAGCTTGTGCATCTCTTTTGTTCCTGTGTTGCGTTCTATATATTCCGTCATGATTCCCCAGGGAAGAATCTGTTCACCTTTCACTAATGCCGTTTAGGTAGATCTTCTCAAAGTCCTCACCATTCAAATGATACTCATCAGTAATAATTTTATGCTTGTTCAAGGCAGTTTATGATTCCAGCCTGCATGGGTTCACTTTTGTTGCTGTTAAATGCGCACTGAACCAAATCCGATCTCATTTTTTTGGTTGCTGTGGAACAAAATCCATTCTCATCTCAACTTGTTTTCTGATAACGAAAAAAAGATTCTTTAGTTATGCTTTAGTTTGTTGTAAAAGCTACCCTCTTTTTTTTTTTTCACAAAAAGGGAACTTTTGGCCAATTAGTTCTTACTCGTTCAAATGAAACTCTTGTATCTTTTCGTGAGTGAGTGATTGTGTGTTTAACTTATCAATAAGATTTATTTATTTTTCCCAAAAATGGAACTGATGGTAAGCATTAATTTACTGATTTCAAGAAAGATTAGAACTTGTGATTTACAAACTAACAATATATACAAAGTATCCACATTTCTCGGATACTCTATAAATATCATGTGACTACTAGCGCTAGGAGCCACCTGCGAGCTTCTTTCGCATGGTTATTATTTCCTTTTGGCTTATAACCATCATTGAGTTGCCAAATGCCAACTGAAGGATTTGAAACTGATTCCAATGTTAGCTCAAAAGAAAAAACAATTAAAAGCGCAAACAAGTAGACTACACTATTAAATATTGATAAGTTTAAAGCAGAGTCCATGCACATGCATTATTCCTTGATGATACCACATATTGGTGAGATGCTGGAGCTTACTTTAGTAAGAATAATATTGACACCACATTCTTAACGGTGACGGCTCCTGGAATTTTTTTAGAGTGCTCACTAAAAAATTTAAATTATATAAAATTTAATTAAGCGATAACTTTAATATTTGCTACAATTGTGAGTCGAGTCACTAAAGAGAGTAAAATTGTCGTAATTTCAAAGCTAAAAAAAATATAACTGTCATCATCATTGACCGACTAAAAAATGTATTAACCCCTTTGGCAAAAATTAATTAATTAATTATCCAAGTTAATTAATTAAGTCAATTTAATATGCAATAGCGTGGTAGCACAAACAAATCACCAACTAAGTTAAATGCAGCGGAAATTTTTTTTTGACACAAGTGATTTGTTTATAAATGGGAAAAACCATAGAGGCAAAACCTCACTGAGTGAATTTAAGGTCATCACTCCCGAGAATCCATTATTATCAAAACAAGCGGTTACAAGTAAAAGGAATCCTAGTACCTAATACTAATCTATAGTTAAACCCTTACCTTAATACCTAATTGGACTTGTATTGTAGCGGCAATCTCTCTGTTCAATGCACGAATCCCAGTACGTGACTAACTAATGATGCACGGATCCTAGTACGTGACTAACTTCTTTGCACGAATCCTAGTACGTGACTCACTCACCAACTTGAAGAAGATATTGGCTAGAAAGTTCTTCAGTTCATCAACATAAAGATCAAGATACTCCTTGATCACAAAACCCTTGGCTCAAAGACGCAGTAGCTTCTACAAAGAGAATGATGAACTAGAACAAATTCTGTCTTCGGTCACAATATGCGTGTAACAACAAGTGCAACAACCCTTGCATCCCTTTGCATCATCTGTGACAGCTCTTAAAATAATCCTTATATATGTCTAGGGTTGTGAGAAAAGAAACCCTACAGAAATACTTAAGGATATGCGTGTAATCAGATCTGAAAATTCTGATTTCGTAATTCTCAATAGATACAGCTTGTGTCAAGCTTCAACATTAAATCTTGATAGATAGGCTTCTGTCGAGACATCTGTTGAGTTTTAATAAACAACACTTCTTCATTTGTTTCTTGGACAAATTTGCATGACTTTAACACTTGACTTGAACAACATGTTTCTTGAAGTCTTAAACCATCCTAGAACTACCCAATTACAAGTAAAGTGCATTTTGTCAAAGGATTAGCCAATTACATCAAATATGTCCCTAACAATCTCCCCCTTTGGCAATCCATGACAAAACTACAACAAACAAATGAATCATGAGAGAAGTCTTAAATCACTAAACTCATAATCACTTGTTGAATTACAAAACAAATATAACCCTAACACAAACTTTTGAAAAACTTTGCAAGAGGAAAGTTCATGGCATAGTAGACTTTAACAACCTGTCTTTTTGAAACACTTAAACAAAACTCATTAAGGCATCTTGTGTGAAACAAAAATAAAAGATTGCATATATAGAAACATGTGTATAAAGAGATAAAAGAAATAACACATGGAGAGATAGGTGAAGAACAACATACATCATCATATATATATATATCTCAAAAGATAGGTACAATGTATGTCAATAGATAAATGGTCACAAGACCAGTATACATGAGGTAAAAGTAAAGAAAGAAAAGAAATACATAAGAACCTTACTACATCCCTAAAAAATGTATAGACATTTCCCCTAACAAAAAATGTCATATACTAACTTCCCCTTTAAGTACAAGATTACTCTCATCCCAAAACTACTCTCCTTTTTTGTCATTAATGACAAAGGGCAAGTCACTAAGAGGTTGACATCCCATCATCACTGGAAGAGCAGGTATCCTTATCATCACCATTATCACTATCCTTACCATCCTCCTCTACCGGAGCCTCTGGAGAAGGAGATGGAGAAGCAGCGAAGCCACCAAGATGAGCCTGTTGTCGTGCTATACGACTGACACGGGTGTTCACTTGACATAATTCATTAGAGTGAGTGTCAAGGCGAGCATCCATGTGCTGAAGCTGCGCCAT
This sequence comes from Castanea sativa, assembly GCF_040712315.1. NCBI lineage: Eukaryota > Viridiplantae > Streptophyta > Magnoliopsida > Fagales > Fagaceae > Castanea > Castanea sativa. Next base: position 28,131,160 of record NC_134022.1, read on the forward strand.
GATAGTCTCTAGGGTCACATCACTAGTTGAGGAAGAAGGAGCAGAGGTGGAAGAAACAGGAGAAACAACAGGATCGATAGACTCCACATGTGGCCGAATCGGTCGAAGTTGAGCCTCACTCCGTTGAACAAAACCGGTGTTGATGGCTCCCATAGTGGTGTAGTAAGGAGAATCAGGAATGGGAATGGAAAAATGGAGAAGGAAAGATGAGTTTATCACGGGTCGTCGTATCCTGATAGACATTAAGGATAGAAGTGATGAAGTGAGAGGGGAAGTCTATAGAAAGGCCCTTTAAGAGAGATAATAGAAAACCAGCATGGGGCTCTATGATAGAGTTATAGTGAGGAAAAGGAGTAAGAATAAATGTCATCACCATGTTAAGGAACCTTGGGCCTTTGGTAAAGCCCGAGCATGGGGTGTTTAGCTTACCACCCCATATGGAAGGAGTCTCACAGAAGTGAGAGAGAAACTCGTCTCTAGACACGGTCCGGAGATGCTCATAGTCAGGGTAGTCAAGATGCGCTACTCTAGGTATATGTAGTACCTCGGATATAAGATCCGGGGTAACTACGATAAGTGTACCTCGAATGAAAGTAGCAAACTGAGGCACAGAGGTATCGATGCCGTGTATATTGGAGTAAAACTCCTGTATAATCATGACGGCACAGAGAGAAGCCCAACCCTGGGTCCGGATGACGACGAGGAGAGGAGTGTAGGAAAAGTCCGATAGAATGACTTGGCGCTCCGGATGAATGCCACATTGCTGAAAGTTCTCCGAGAAGTATTTTCGGGCCTTCTCATCATGGAATCAAACATAAGAGGGAGGATTGGAAGAAGAAGATGACCTAGAACCTCGAAGAGGATTCTGAGCCGGAGTACATTTGCGTTTGGGTGCCATGACGCAGTCTATCAGAGAGAGAGAGAAAAGGAACAGAAACACATCATAACACAGACATAGAAACGAAAGAAAAGATACGTATGCATGAAATATGCATGAACATGTGACATGCAAAACTTAAGTGCATTATGGTTAAAACCTAATCCAAACCTACAAGCACACAATCCACATTTAATCAAACACACATCTAAAATGCATGAAACATGGTTATAATTCAATAAGAATGCAACGCATGATCATATAACATCAATTTCACAAAACCCAACCCAAAAATTTGAAGAAAAACTCAAAAACCCCAAAATTTTTGAAAACCCCCAAAAACCTAGGTCTAAATGCATGAAATGCATGAAAGAGAGAGATAAAGAAGACTTACCAAGTGATTCAAGCTTGGAATAGGCCGAAAACAAGATGGGTAGTGGGATTTTAGAGAGAAAAATGGTTTTGGGTCGAGAGAGAGGTGTTTTTTGTTGAAGAGAGAAGTGAGAAATGAAGTCTGATTTGCGCTCAACCCTTAAATAGAAATCGCAGCTCGATGGATCAAGATATCTGTCAAGATGTGTCGAGCACTAAATCTCGACAGAAATGAATCTGTCGAGGTGCTGTCAAGGATCTGTCGACAGCAAATACACCTCGATGGATCGAGAAGCTGTCGAGAATCTATTGGCCAGACAGAAAGTTGCTCGATGGATTGAAGAAGCTGTGAGCATCCATCAAGAAGAAACCCAGAAACCTCAATGGATCGAGATTGCATTAAGATTTGTCGAGACAAGAAGAAAGAGGGGCTCGATAGAAGAGAATCTATCGAGGATCTGTTGAGAAGTTGTCGAGCTTGAAGAGAAGGAGTTTTTCAAGGAAGGAAAAACACAAAGAGATGAATGCAACAAGCAAGCTACTCAAACATAGATCCAATCAACATATTAAGCTCTCAAAACATCTCTCAATGTATAAGCAAAGCATTTAGAGATCCAAAACACACACACACACACACACACACACACACACACACACACACACAACAAGTCTAACCAATTTTATATTTCAAAAATATGTTAAGACAGTTTAGTGAGCATATATTAACACACGTATTCCTTGTGATGGCCAAATCACATTGCACCTGCACATGTATCAAAAGTAGCATAGCAAGAGTGCATAAGTGTCTCATATTATGACAATTTGAGATATGAAAAAATCAAATACACTCACACACAATCATAACTGCTTGATGGAAACTATCACCTTCGAAGTACATCCTATAACTCCCACATCTCTTAGAAACACACTTACAACCATATTTAAAAGCATTTTGATTCTTTTTACTTTTATTTTTCTTTGCATATTTTTCTTTTTCTTTTTGAGCATAGCATGCATGGGCATATAAGGGAGAGAAGAAATACCCAATTATGTAATCTTAAACATCACAATTTTGCTATGCCGAAACACACAGATGTTGTACATGATTGGTAGGCTTTAATGGTGAGATGGTTATTTATGCATTTATTTTATGATTTTTTTAGTCATTTCCGTCAAAAAGAGTGATATGAGTGTTAAGTATAAGAGATTACTTAATTGTACTCATCACAAACACGAGCCACAAAGCTCACTTGCTTAGTTTTGCATTGAGATGCTCATTTAAGCTACAAGAGATATAAAGTTTAGAAAACTTTGTTTCAATGGTCATCCAAGGTACACAAGTACCGATATACACATACACACACTGTTTTTGTTTTTGTTTTTTTTTTCTCAATTTTTTTTTTTAATTTTTATGAAAAACAAATAGAGCAAAACTGAAAACAAACAAACAAAAATATGTTAAAAAAACAAAGCATAAAACTAGACTGACTCAAAAACAGGAAAGCAAAACAAACAAGTAATGCATAACCATAAAAGGGAGAGAGAGAAAAAGTGACTTAATCACTTTGAGCATTTTTCCTTCCACACCTTGGAAGAACCTTTCTTTTGAGTGAACATTTGATTCGGTTGTGAAGGGGAGGAATTGAAACCGTTCAAGTTCGAAAGGAACATGAAGGCCTTGAGAAGATCTCTAAGAGGGGTCAGAGAGGATGGAATTTGATTCTGGTTTCCGGACAAGAGAATGCTATTGCTTTGTTGAGTGGCTAACCACTTGTAGCAATTTGGATGAGTATGCCCTGAAGCTCCACAATGATGATAGAAATGCGACTTCTTTGGTTGAGACTTCTTATTTTTAGCCTTATTGTCTTTCTTAGCCCTAGGGTTTCTAGTCTCTTTCTTCTCTATCTTAGGGGGTGCTCCTAGAATAGAGTTGCCCTTATTTATGTTCTCACTAGCTATATCAGTTTTAGATTCATTGTTCTCAGAATTAACATTATTAGCAGGTGAGACAAAAACAGTTCTACTAGAAGAGGCAATATGAGAAGAGTTAGAAAGTTCATACCCCAAGCCAGTTCTGTCATAAGCTGATCTTTGGAGGTTCAGAATTTCATCCAGCTTTGCACTGGAAGTCCTCTCCAATTGAGCTTGAACTTGGAACAACTTTGTTTCAAGCTTTTTGGTTCTTTCAGCCAAGAAATTTTTCTCGAAGTGCAGTGCTCCAATGACTCGGTTGGCTTCATCAACCTTGGTAGAGAGCTCCTCTTGTTCCAACTCCACTTCCCTAAGCTTCTTAGTGGACAGCCTATAAAATTTCTCATACTTTTCAGATACTTTGTATAACTTTGCATAGGCTGTATGGATGTCATCCTGATCATCCATCTTTTCGAACTTGGACTCCACCAAGTCCTCTTCTTCATCCACTTCTTCTATGATCCCCTCAGTAGGACCCACTGTGGCAGTGAAAGCACTCAAGATTCCCTCATCATCACTATCATCTGACTCAGTATCAGGTTTGGTGTCACTCAAGGTAGCAGCAAGAGCCTTGGTTTTCCCAACTGACTTGAGATATGTTAGACATTCTTGTTTCATATGTCCAAAACCTTGACATCTGAAGCACTTTGGTTCGAAGGGAATAGTGTACAGACTGCCATCCTTAACATCCTTCTTTCCTCTATCTTGGCTCTTGAAATGAGAAGAACTGGATTGCTTACGATCCTTATCAAATCCTTTCGCATTGGCATTCTTCATGAACTAGGATTGCCTAAGAATTACTCCTTGATTTCCACTTATAATTTATCAATAACAATAAAGCATGAATGTAAGAGGTATGAGCGAGAACACTATTTTACCGTGTTCTGGAAGTACCTAAAATTACTCATTGATTTCCACTTATAATTTATCAATAACAATAGAGACTATGCACTAGCATTAGAGGGTGTAACCCAACCCCCCCCAGTTGCTATTTTACTACCTAAACTCTTAAAATCATGCTACATTCGGGTATGTAAACCCAATTTTTCCCCATCCTTGCTACAATAAAGGTTGCATATATGCAAAGAGCACTAGCATCTTGGGATGCAAAAAAAGTATATATTTTACATCTTCAAAGCTTATTTTATATATTTTACCATCTTATTTTACAACTTACACAAGATTTCAATTTCTATTTTTATATACAACTCATTAAAATAATATAAACTACCAACGAATAATATATAAAAAAATTGCTGTCTCTCTCTCTCTCTCTTTTAGACTTCATGGAGTATTTTTTATTATTTTATTAGGTAGCTATATTAGTTTATTGGATTGTATGTAAAAATAGAAACTGGAATGTAGGGTGAGTTGTAAAATGAGTTGGTAAAATAAATAAAGTAGTGTTTGAGAATGTAATATAATTTTTTTTTTGGCATCCTTGGATGCTAGTGCTTGCGTGAAAAACACCAGCTAGCAAATGACATGCTTCTAAAACAGAATCCCATGGGAAATAGTAACGATAAACTGAGAGATGTTAAGAATTACAATAGTCTATGAGCCACTATAATAGTTACAGTGGTTCTAAAAGCAAAAGGTTCCACGCACCTATCATACTGCAGTAATTAATATTTACAGTTAGCGAAAGGCCAAAACTTAAACTCTGTATTCGCAAAGGTTACAAATAGTCCAGTTGACTGTTTGGAAACATTGTGTTTTCTTAAATTGGCCAAGTTAACAATCTAAAAGATAATCTATACCATACCTATAACCTAGAGAGACTTACTCATACATCAATGGTCAACCTCCTTCACTTAAAAAAAAGGAGAGTATGCATCTTTCTTCACACCCCACATTAATTATAGGAAGCGTAAGAAAGAAATTGATACACTCTATATTAGTTTATTATCTCAAGTTCTCAACACTCTGTTATTTCTCTTGAGCTTATCTAGTGATTTTCTTTATTGACATGATTGTCATAGTGCCTCTAACCAATCACACTCGTTGCCCTTAGGCCTAATGAATAGGTAATCACTACAAAAAACGAGGGCTATAGCTGTGTTTTTCAAACGCAGCTATAGACCCTAAAAACGCAACTATAGGCTATAGCTGCGTTTCCAAATGCGGCCTAACCTGCGCGACAATAGCCCCCTGCGGGACCTATAGCCGCATTTTTATAAGCGCGACTACAACTCACCCTATAGCTGCGTTTTTTACCCCCCCTTTAGCTGCATTTTTCCACACCCATAACTGCGGGACCTACAAAACGTAGCTATAGACCCGGTTTGGGCTGCGTTTACAATGCAGGTATAGGCTAAGACCTATAGCTGCATTTTTAAAAACGAGGCTATAGGTCCATCTTATAACCGCGTTTTAGACACCGCCCAAACTGGGTCTATAGCCGCATTTTTTACAAAACACAGCTATAGGTCCCGTAGCTATGGGTGTGGGAAAACGCAGCTAAAGGGGGGTAAAAACCACAGCTATAGGGTGAGCTGTAGCTGCATTTTTTAGGGAAACGCGGTTATAGGTCCCGCAGCTGTGGGGTGGAAAAACGCAGCTATAAAGGGGACTGTAGTCGTGTTTATAAAAACGCGGCTATAGGTCTTGACTTTGGGTTTTTCTATCGACAAATGCCTGCAAACCCATATCAAAATCAGTGAATCAAACATCAACCCATTGTCTATAAAAACAATATGATCTGTACATCTAAAAATATCTTTGACATTTCCTCTGACAATTTATTTATTTATTTATAGATATTATCCAATGAGCTATAACAGGAAATAAAATTTTAATAATAATAACAATAAAAAATCCCGCCATTAAATAGGTTGATACTCAACATTTGTCATATTTCGTCTTAACAAAATCACATTTTTGGTGTTCTCCCTCTTCGGGATTCAATGGGTAATGTCTAGGAGGATTATTGACTTACAAGCTTGTGTGTGGCAAGGTTAGATTTGGGTGATCATTGAATTTAAACTGTTTGGGACTTGAGAAAACACAAATAGTTAAAAGACCAACACTCAAACCCTAAAACACAACCATTTACTTTTACACCAAAAAATTCACATTTTTTTTATTTGTTCAAATTTTCCAGCAACCAAAATAGAGAAAAGAAAAGTCAAAACCTAATCTACCATAAAGATACCCCCAAAAAAAAAAGAATAATATCTTCTCCTATCATTTTCCTCTATTTGAGGATCTGATCTTGTGCGACAAATAAGACCGGTAATCGAGAGAAATCAAAGCACGTATATATATAGATATGAATGTAAGTACGAAGAAGTTACCAGCGGCGCCGGTGAGGCCACGACGGTGAATAAGATGAGGTGATGATGTTTGAGGAGATGAGAGTCGAGTTAGAGCTGCGACTGTACGAGTTGCTGCTGTTGCTTGGAGATTTGGGAGGAAAGGGATTTAGAGAGGGTGGAAGTGAGGGAAGGAGGGGAGTGTGTCGGCGACGTCGTGGATCGAGAGGTAGCTTGAGAGTTGAGAGTGATCTAAGAGTGTTTTGTAATTTAGGGTTTGTTTTTTAGGGATTTTTATTTTTCTATTTATATTAAACATAAGCCACGTTTAATCAAATGCAGCTCCAGACACGTTTAAGCTGCGTTTAATTGAACGCAGCTTTAGGCATTTGTTAAGCTGCATTTATTAAACGCAGCTCCAGACACGTTTAAGCTGTATTTAATTAAACGCAGCTCTAAGCATCTATTGAGCTGCGTTTATTAAACGCAGCTCCAGAGATATTGAAGGGAAAAAAAAAGTTCTACAAAAATGGGGTGGAGAGCCGCATTTTCAAAAACACGGCTTAAGTCCTACCCACCTAAACGCAGCCTCAACATCACAAAAAGCAGCTTCAAGGGTGGTCTATAGCCGCGTTTTTTTGTAGTGAATTCTCATTTTATCAACTTCTTACCTGTGATCCTTGGGATGTCCGACCTTTGGCCTTATCAGAATCCATGTAGCAATTCTCCTCTTTATTTCCCACCTACATGTACAACATCCATTCATTGTTTTTTAGTATTTGCTTTTTCTTTTTTCTTTTTTTCAACATGTTTTCCAATCTATTTTTTTTTTAGAAACTAATCTGCTTGTTCCTCCTAACAAGAAAATCGAATTCAGTGTCAACATCCGTTCTTCATGTAGCACTTATATTAGTGGGTGTATACTTTATAATAGAAAAATGTGTAATGTGTGTACCCAATTTTCCATTGAAGACTTAACCTAGTAACGGGGCTCACAATTTACTTGTTTCGTGAGTTTTTTAGTATCCAACAATGGTTAGCTCCTAGGCGGGTTCGTTTAGGGTCCGTTTGGTTGGAGGGGTGGAAAAATGGGAGGATAGAAAATGGTGGAAGGATGGAAAAGTGGGAGGATAGAAAAGATTTTAATTTCTCTCATTTTTGTTTGGTTGGGAGTGGAAAAGTGGAGAGATGGAAAAAGTGAGTTTATATAAATTTACTCATACACCCTTGTTAAAAAATGATGTCCAATTAAAACAAAAAAGTGACAAGCAACCAAAAAAAAAAAAAAGCAATCACCCAATTTATTAAAAAATAAAAATCATGTCTAGTTAAACAAAAAAAAAAAAAAAAACAACTCTCACACACATAGCCCATAAAAAAAAGAAAAGAAAAGAGGCAATGGCCAGGAAAGAAAAGAAAAAAAAAAAAAGAGGTAATGTGACACCCCTTGCCCAGGAAAACAAAAAATGAAAAAAAAAAGGAAAAAAAAAAGGAATGTGCAGAGGAAAGAAAAGAAAAAAGGAGGCAACGTGCCCAACACACACTCACACACACACACACACACAAAAAAAAAGAAAAAAAAAAAAAAGAAAAAAGAAGAAGAAGAAGAAGAAGATTGGAACTGGACATATGCATTTTTGTCCATTAAGCAGCTCCATTTTCTTCCTTAAGATTTTTTTCTCCATTTTGGAGAGAACTTTTTGGTGGGCTCCAAGAGAAAACACCTGGGACCCACCATTTATTTTCCTTCCTTCCCACCCAACCAAACACACTCAAAAAAGTTTTCCTTCCCATTTTCTCTTCAAAGTTTTCCATCCACCCTATTTCACCTCTAAACAAACACACCCTTAAGTGTCTAGTACAATAGCTAGCCTTTCTCACCAAAAGCTTTTCCTTGTATGCTCGGCTATTCTACTAATTTCTCCCCTCAAATGTCTAACCCTTTTCTCCTCTTTTCTTTGTATATTTATAGTTTGAAGATAGTAGGTTGAATCATGATTGCCCTCTGGCACCACTCATGTGGGTGGGGCCAATTTAATTATTCTTGACAAGGATATGCTTTGTTGGAATAGGAGCTAGGACGTTGGAACTGGTGCTGGACGCCAAAAGTTGCTCGGCAGCGGAGTCCCCAAAGGCACTCTCGGCATGCCAAGGTATGATTGAGCAACAGCGGTACACCTACTACTGAATATGAAGACTGTCTTGCCGTGCACCGAATTCCCAAATGATGGGTTGACGCCTTTGGACTGCCCAAGGTTAATCATGAGGAATGGTGGGCCTACGGTCGGGTACTGTTCATAGGCAGATTTAGATTTGGGCCCGGGGGGAAATGGGTCTCTTGCCGTATGCCGTACAATAGCCCCCCCTTGATTCGTTCCCTGTGTTCAGGGACGAATCAAGGACCTACATCACCCTATGAGCTGTTCCTCAAGGATGCGAATCGTTAGTCATTAATGGAAGACAGGGTAGCAGTTAATTTTTTGAAATAAATGTAATGACAACCTGTCACGTCCGGCGGGTAATTATGACCTGACGATTCGCCTACCGAGGCTATGCGTGTGGAGGTTACAAAAAGTGATTTGAAAAGGTTTTCCCGCCCCAATCTTCATTAATTATTTCTCTCCTATAAATGATAACCCTCCTCTTGCCAAACCATCTTTTCACTTCCTCATCTTTCTGAGTTCATCATCACCGAGCACACATTCTCCCACTGAGCATAGATTCTCCCACCAATAGCACATTTCCTAGAGCCTACAGTTAGTCCCTTTGCTCACTCCCTTACCTTTATTTAGTTACCTTTTTCATACTAGCGTTAGAAATGATTTTTTCTCATCTTCTTAATACTGAGGCTGCCTTGGCCAATTTTAGGGCTAGGTTTGCCATCCCTCCAGATGTAAATGTAGCATACTATCATGAAGATAATATCGCCCTCGAGTGGCGTCCTCAAGTAGTGTTTTTTCCATTAATGTCTATTTTAGAGGGTGGGGTTAGGCTTCCCGTAGATCCCTTGATACTTAGGACACTTAGATTTTACGGATTGTGTCCCGACCAACTTCCACCAAATTTCTACCGAGTAGTGAGCTGTGTTAGTCCGCTAAACAATTTATATGGGCTGCACTTAGACTAGCATGACATAAACTACATGTATAGTTTGTGTGGTAAAGAGAGGTCGAGGTACTACTTAAAGGTTAGGGATACTCGGGTGCAGCTGATATCATGCCTCCCCGACTCTAACAGAAACTTAGCTGGAGAATTTGTTCTGGTGAGCGGTAATTGGCATGTCAATGAGCTCGCTTGCCCAACCTCGCCCTAAAATATTAGTTACTACCGTTCATGTTGGACTTGTTTTTATTATGTAGTGCTTTACCATCTATTTACGATTACTTTTACATTTATCTATGTGCTTATAACTCTTGTTTACGGCCTTGCAGACGATAAAAAGTTTAAACCGGACATTAACACAGTGCATGTGCAGGACTTGAACTTTGTGTTTAGGTTATAAATTTTCGTACACCACGACGGCCAGTTGCGGGCTTCACACCTCATCCTCGGTTGCACTCCAGGTTACACGAGCTACTAGGATCCCAAATAGGCCTTGACCATAAGTAGTCCTCTGTTATCCTACATTGATGTCCGACACCGAGGGTTATTGCCACCAGGGTTAACAGTAGGCGAAGCCCAAGATCTTGGTCCTCGGCTAATAAGAGTGGGATCGTTACTACCTATGAGGGACGAATCAGCAGATACTGTCTTTCACGGTCGTGCCGAGCACATACCAGCTGAGTAACCCCCTGAAGGAGTTCAGGCTGCTGAGCAAGTAGAAGATGAATCAATTGACTCCTCAAGGGTTGAAGCCGAAGACCCGAGTGAAGAAATGGTGGTACGCCGAAACATGACCACTGACCGGTTCTTGCTCGGCAAGCGGCCTACTACGCAACAACAGGCTCTCCCCCTCCTGCTCCCCGAGGTCAAAAAAGACCTTGTAACGCCAGTCAACCTTCTGAGAGTCTAGAGGATGCACCCCCGAGAACTCCTCCTGAACCGACCACAGTTGTTGTGACTATTTGGGAGCCTATCATAAGCACCTGTCCATTCGTGCAGGTGGGGTCTAATGTAGCTTCTTCTTCAGCCCCCATACTACTGGATGGCAGAACATTTTTATGCTCGAAGACGAACCTCTTCCTGTGACTTCTAGCATAAGGAATTGGTCCGCTAGAGAGGGTGGTTGGGTTGCTCGGAATCTCGGGCAAGCTTTACAACTGCTGAATTATGTGCGCTATTTCGCGGACGGCAATGATGAGGCAGTAGCGGTTAGACTTCAATGGCACACCATTGTGATAATATTTAACCTTTACCTGTTGAACTGCTGCTTTAGTATTTCCTGGTTTTTTTTTTGTTTTTTGTTTTTTTTTCATATCTTTGTTGCCTTGTTAAGCTGCACAATTGGCATACATGATGGAAGACCGGTTGAAAAGTGCAACGGAGGAGGCTGATAAGGAAAAAAATTTAAAAGAAGTTGCCGAGGCCACGACAAGGGAGAAGAACACAGCCGTGGAGAATGCCGAGGAGAGGGCGAGAGTAGCTGAAGGAGCCCAAATACTGGTTGAACAAAAGGTGGTAGAGATGGCAGCCAAGTTGGAGGAGGTTGAGCTCAGATTAGCTAGGGCCAAGAGCATAAATTCGGCCAGAGATAAGGAAATTGCTGAGTTGAAGGCCGCCCTCGAGGAGAGTGAGAACAAATGGTATAACGCGGGTTTCGCAGATGTCGAGAACTTGACTGAGCCGATCATGTTCCAATCTCGACTGTACGGGTTTGGTGAAGGATGGATGGCTGCAGCTCTGGCCATATGAGTGCTTGAAGACTCACCTTTCAGAAATCTCGACTAGATCCCTTACCCGGAACCCCCTCCTCCAGTTCAGAACCCCATAGATGCTGAAGAAGAAGATACCCTAAGTATGAGGGAATTGGTGCAAGAGATTGACTCCCATGCTAAGCTGATTGATCTTGAGATCACTAGTGACACAAACGTCGTGTAGAGTTCAACTCAACATCAGCTTCCAGACCCCAATGTCCAATCGGCCGTGGATGTTACTCCAGTTAAGCCAGACCAGCCGCGAGACCCCATCACTTGAAAAAAGAAAATAATTTATTTATTTCCATTGCTATTTCCCTTTATTTGCTTTACTTTAATTTACTTATGGTCATCGAGATGTAGTGACGAGACAGATTTATCTCGGTTTAGAGAACTAATACTTTAACTCTTTGATAAATACTTAATGCTACCATGGCTTGTTGAACTTGAATTATTTTAGATTATTTCCTTTTCTCTATTCTATTTACACGGCTTTGTAGTGGTTGGTATTTTATACTTTATAAAGTTTTCTTGGCTAGATTTCCGTATTAGGAAATGAGATAAGGTTTCCACCTATTCGGTGACCAAGGTCGAATTGAATCCAGGTTTCCATCCTTAGGAAAATTTTGACTATAAGGTTTTCACCTGGTCGGTGACCAGGATCAAATCGAGCCAAGGCTTCAGTCCTTAGAAAGTTTTAAGTATAAGGTTTCCATCTGGTCGGTGGCCAGGATCGAACTGAGCCAAGGTTTCTGTCCTTACAATATTTCAAGTGTAAGGTTACCACCTTGTTGGTGATCGAGATCGAACCGAGCGAAGGTTTCTCTCCTTAGAATATTTCAAGTACAAGGTTTCCACCTGGTCAGTGACGGGGATTGAACCGAGCCAAGGTTTCTGTCCGTAGAATATTTCAAGTACAAGGTTTCTACCTGGTCGGTGACGGGGATTGAACCGAGCCAAGGTTTTAGTCCTTAGAATATTTCATAATTAGTTTCAAGCAGCAAATTCCAAACATTGCGTATATATACATTATCGTTCACATGTCAGTTCATACACAATCCAAATCCTTATGCCTTACATAGTTAATGATAAAACTTTCTTAAATTTTGAACATTCCATGGCCAAGGAAGCGGTCTTTCCTCCATGTCTTCAAGATAGTATGCACTTGATCTAGCTATAGCGGTGACTCTATACAGGCCTTCCCAATACGGAGCTAGCTTCCCGGCATTAATATCCCGTGCACTCCCCACTGCTTTCCGTAACACAAGATCACAGGCACCAAACTCCCTTGTCTTCAGGTCCTTGTTATACTGTCGAGCCAGCTTCTGCTGATAATTTGCTAAGCAAATAGTTGCTGCTTCTTGGCGCTCCTCTAACAAATCTAATTGCTTTAACATTAATTTTCATTCTTGACTGAGGAAAAATTCGAGATCCTTGAGCTACACAAACTTATTTCTACCGGTATTACCCCCTCTGCCCCATATGTCAAGGAGTAAGGGGTCTCACCTGTTGATCTTCTTGGGGTCGTTCGGTATGCCTATAGAACGTTCAGCAACTCCTCTGTCCACCTTCCCTTGGTCGTTTCCAGCCTTTTCTTCAAACCATTAACAATTACTTTGTTCGTCGCTTTGATTTGACTGTTGCTTTAGGGGTATGCCGAGGCTGAATATCTATTCTTGATGCTGAGGTCGTTACAGTATTTGCGGAAAGCTTTACTATCAAATTGCAACCCATTATTTAACACTAGGGATTCCAGCACTCCAAACCTTGTCATTATGTTTTTCCACACAAATTTCATGACATCCACATCTTGAATATTAGCTAGTGCTTCGGCTTCGACCCACTTAGTGAAATAATCCACTGCCACCAAGACAAACCTTCTGTTCCCTGTAGCTCGGGGAAATGGGCCAATGATGTCTAGCCCCCACTGTGTGAACGACCATGGATTACTAATGAGATTCAAACTTCCTGTAGGTTGATGTATCAATGCGGCATGCTTCTGACACTGCTCGCACCTTCGGACATAGTCGACAGCATCTCTCTACATTTTGAGCCACCAAAATCCTTGAGTCATTGCTCGGTGAGCCAACGACCGTCCTCCGACATGATTGCCGCATGCTCTTTCATGGAGCTCGGTTAAGAGCTCATCAACTTTGTTGGGATGGAGGTATAATAGGTAGGGTACCTTGAAAGATCTCCAGTACAATCTGTGATCTTTAGATAGCCGAAACCGAGCAGAAACTCTACTTACCCTTTCAGCCTCTTTCCCTTCACTTGGTAGACGATTTTCAGCCAAAAATTCAATAATTGGGTCCATCCAACATGGCTCAGATACCGTAATGGCCGAGACATTCACTTTTATATTAATACTGGACTCCTTCACCACTTCCACTTTGATCAATGCGGCACCTCCTCGGTCAGTGATGATGCCAAAGTTGCTAAGGAATCCACATGTCTATTCTGCCCTCAGGAAATTTGAACTAACCTCACCTTCTGACACTTACTCATTGTTTGCTTTACTAGCCTCAAGTAACCAATCATTCGAGGATCTTTGGCCTCAAAGCTACCTTCAACCTAACTAACAACCAGCCGAGAATCCGAATACACTTCTAGATCGGTCGCTCCAAGGCTAAGAGCAGCTCTTACTCCAGCGAGTAAGGCTTCATATTTGGCTTTGTTGTTTGACACCTTAAAGCCCAACGTGAAAGAATGTTCCACTCTTATTCCCTCCAGTGTCACTATAAAAATTCCAGCCCCCACTCCTATTGCATTGGACTCACCGTCCATGAATACCCTCCAAGGCCAAGCGTCCACATTGCATACAATTCCTGACTCCTTTTGTGGGGTGAACTCTGCGACGAAATCTATAAGAACTTGACTTTTGACCGAGCTTCTGGGCTTGTACCATATATCAAATGAACCAAGTCTGGTTCCCCATTTGGCAATCCAACCTGTGAAGTCGGATCTCTTAAACAAGGATTGCAATGGATACTCGGTCAACACATGCATCGTATGGGCTTGAAAGTAATAGGGCAACTTTATAGTTGCATGCATTAACGCCAATGCCAACTTTTCTAGGGGTAAATACCTTGTCTCCGTATCAACCAAGGTCTTACTAATGTAATAGATTGGCTTTTGGATTCCTTATCTCTCAACAATACCGTGCTTACTGCGTGCTCAGACACTAACAAATACATAAACAAATCTTCACCTGCCTCCGGGGCAGACAATATCGGTGCACTTACCAGATACTTCTGTAGATCCTGAAAAGCCTTCTCACACTTCTCGATCCACTGAAAGCCTCTCCACTTTTTCGGCAACTGGTAAAATGGACAGCACTGATCAACAGATTTTGAAACAAGTCGGTTTAGCACAACCAACATCCCGGTCAACACTTGCACCTTTTTTGGATTACTCGGTGGCTTGAGTCGCTCTATGGCACTTATTTGATCGGGATTCACTTCTTTCCATGGTGGGTGATCATGTACCCAAGGAATTTGCCAGCCCCTACACCGAAAATTCATTTATTGGCATTGATACGCAACTTGTGCCGCCTATGTACTTCAAATATATCTGCGAGAACACCAACGTGCCCCTGATTTTCCTTGCTCTTCGCCACCATGTCATCAATGTAGACTTCTACCATATTGTCGATCTTCTCTCTAAACATTCTGGTCGTCATCCTTTGATAGGTGGCACCTACATTCTTTAAGCCGAATTGCATTACTGTGTAGTGGTAGTTAGCTTCAGGGGAGTTAAATGACATTTTCTCTTGGTCCTCTACGGCCAGAGCAATCTGGTGATAGCCCTGAAAAGCATATAGAAAACTCATCCTAGGGTGTTCGTACGTGGCGTCCACTAACTGATCAATCTTCGGCACAAGGAAGGGATCTTTTAGGCACGCTCGGTTGAGGTTGGTAAAGTCCACACATACCCTCCACTTACCGTTCTTCTTCTTCACTACCACAGTATTGGATAGCCATTTCGGGAAAAAAGACTTCTTTTATCGCCCCGGCTTCTTTCAACTTTTTAACCTCCTGTTTAATAGCTTCAATGTGCTCTTTAGCCAACCTCCTTGGCTACTACTTTTTAGGCGAGAATGATGGGTCCACATTGAGTTTGTGGGTTATAACTTTTGGATCCACTCTGGGTACTTTGTAAGGACTCCATGCAAAAATGTCCAGATTCTGGACTAGCAACAATAACAGGTTCACCCGATCCTCATGCTTCATACTTGTTCCTACTTGAAAGCTCCTATTTTCATAAGGCAGTATGCCCTAATCAGGTCCTCAGCACTGTCAGCCCCCTGGACCTCTTGGGGCTCCTGTAATTGCTACAAAGAGACCTCTTCGACATATTCTTTTTGCTTTATCTCTCGGTTTACGACCACTACTAAACACTATCTCACTGCCTGTTGATCCCCTCTCATTATTGCGACACCATGGTCAGTATGAAACTTCACCTTAACATGCAAAGTGGACGGGACCGCCCCTATTGCATGAATCCATGGCCTACCGAGTATAGTCGTATAAAGAGAAAATGAACCGACCACAATGAAATTTACCATTACCTCTTTTCCTTTCGTGTTCACAGGAAGTGAGATCTGTCCTTCAAGGACCACCATTCGGCCATCGAATCCCACCAAAGGTGTGTCATATTTGGACAAATCTTCAGTCTTCAAACCCAGCCCTATAAACATATCAAGATACATCACTTCAACCCCACTTCCTTGGTCCACTAACACCCTTTTAACTATAAAACCATTTATCTGAGCAGTAACCATGAGCACATCATCGTGTGGCTAGGTTGTTCCTTCTAAATCATCATCGTTAAATGCAATCGACTCCCGAGAAGTCTTCATTCTCTTTCCCGGTGGTCGGTCTGCTGACACCACGGTCAACACCCCTTTCGTTGAGTTATTGAGGTGCCCATTAAGGCTACATGAATAACTTCTATCACTCCCAACAGGGGTGGAAGTGTGTTACCCTTGGCCTCGTGGTTTGCCTGGTTTTGCCACTCCTAGGCTCCATGACAAATTCTTTCAGATGCCCTGACTTCACTAGTTTCTCTAAGTGGTCCTTCAATATCCTGCATTGCTCGGTGGTGTGCCCCTTGTCCCAATGGTAAGTATAATACAACTTCTGATTTCTTCTCAATGGGTCACCCCCCATTTTTCTCGGCCACCGAAAGTAAGGCTTGTTTTTTATTCGTTCCAGAATCTTATGTACGGGTTCCTTAAATGCCACATTGACCTCCCTTGTCTGGACATTAGGTTCTTGGATTCTCAACTCCCTCCTAGGCCTTAGCTGGAAGCCCCTTACCGAGACTCCTTTAAATATTGCGACGTGGTTGGTGCCTTCCCTTTACTTTGTTGTCGATCATCTTCCAGCTTTTTATATTCCTCAATACGCCTCATAAGTTGTCTCATATCCTTGGGGGGTCTCATCGTCAACGATTCTCGTAACTCCGAGTCCTCCGGTAAACCCAACCTAAAAGTACTTGCAACAACTTTCTCATTACCCCCTCCGATCTCATTATACAACTCCCAGTACCTATTAGCATAGCTCCGAGGAGTCTCCCTTGCTCCCATCTTCATAGAGAGCAATACGTCTACTGGCTGTGGTACTCGGCTACAAGTCATGAACTGAACTCCGAACTCCTGAATTAGCTCTCCAAAATTGTGAATTGATCCCTTCCTTAACCCATTAAACCACCTTAAAGTAGTGGGCTCGAGGCTAGAAGGAAACACTTTACACATCAACACGTCATTTTGATTGTATAGAGACATCATTTGGATATAATGACTGACATACTCTATGGGATCTGTCTTCCCATCATAAGAGATGAATGGTGATCTGCTAAATGTGCTCGGCATCTAAGCTCATTCTATCTTGTCTGAGAATGGTGATCGAGTCGCTCTATGTAGCGCATGGCTCATAGCATCCATTGTGGCATTTTGAGGTCTACGCCGTTTAGGGAAAACCGAGTCCTTGTCAATGAAATCTTGTGACCTGTCTTTAGACTGACGGGAACCAGATTGGTGGGATACTTCTCCATGACTACCCCTCACACTTACCAATCCTTCAAGAAACTCATCGCGGTCCCTTCTTTGGCACTTGCCCCGTACCTCCAACTCCAGGTCCCTTACCATTCTGCACAAGCGCTCTAATTCCTGATCCTTCCTATCATGTTGCTCTTGCTCAAGGACTTCGGACACTGATCGATATATTTGCAACGATCCCTCTCCTAAACTAGAGCATTCCTCATCCCGTTCGTGTCTCCAGTCTTCATTCCTCTTATACCTCCTTTCTCGCAAACTGGAACTCCAAGATGACCCTCCTGACCCATTATTGGCGTAGCTTGCTAAGCGATGGTCAAACATGCCTAGTCAACTGAACCTCGAAGGAACTACATCTGAGTAGGATATTCCCACAGACAGCGCCAATTGTGTGTACCAAATTTTCCACTGAAGGCTTAACCTAGTAATTGGACTCATAATTTACTTGTTTTGGTGGGTTTTTGAGTATCCTACAATGGGTAGCTCCTGGGCGGGTTCACTTAAGTGCCTGGTACAATAGCTAGCATCTCTCACCGAAAACTTTTCCTTGTATGCTCAGCTATCGTCCCAATCTCTCATCTCAAATGTCTAACCCTTTTCTCCTCTTTCCTTCGTATATTTATAGCTTGAAGATAGTGGGTTGAATCATGATTGCCCTCTGGCACCACTCATGTTGGTGGGGCCCAATTCAATTATTCCTGACAAGGATATGCTTTGTTGGAAATAGGAGTTGGGACGTTGGAACTAGTGCTGGACACTAAAAGTTGCTCGGCAGCGGAGTCCCCTGAGGCACTTCCAGCATGCCGAGGTATGACCGAGCAGCAACAGTATTGAATATGAAGACCGTCTTGCTGTGCACTGAATTCCCAAATGATGGGCTAACGCCTTTGGGCCACCCAAGGTTAATCATGAGGAATGGTGGGCCCATGGCCAGGTACTATTCATAGTCTAATTTGAATTTGGGCTCGGGGGGAAATGGGCCTTTTGTCGTATGCCGTACATGTAAAATTTACACAATTTTGTCTAAAAATGACTCACATCAATCAGTGTATAATTATGTAAAGTTACAAATTTGTTACAGTAACCGTATAAATTTATAGTTTTATATTGACACTATTCACTTTGCATGCAATTTTTTTTATTCTTTCTTTATATATCCTGATGATGAAGTTAGGAAGAGAGTGAATATGATTGTTGTGTGTAAAGAAAGAGAAACAATTAAAAAAAAAAATCAAGAAAACTTAATATTGTTATGAATGTAGTGTAAAAAAAAATAGATAATCTGATGTGAGGTGTTTTAAAAAGTGAGAACGTAAAATAGAAAAAGTAAGTCCTTATACTAAAATAGACATGAATTTTTGCACAAATTGATGTAAATGAACTGGGCAGGCCATTGGTCTTCCACTATCCTCACGAAAAAATAGGATCCTCTTTGTCCTCCTATGGTCATATTATTGCAAAGTAACATTCGTTGCATTACAAGACTAAAATGCATACTGATCATTCCATCTTTGATGTTATATGTGTAGCAGTCAGATGCCTTCTCGTGTACTAATAACTTGCAGTATGTTTACATAATTTCTTCTTTGACGTGAACAGGATAACAAAAATGAAGGAAAATACAGTTTCAAATTGACAGCGAGAAATGCATCCTATTTATGATTTTAGATACGGCAATGGATGGAAGGATGAAATTGATGGAAATGTTAAAATCTAAAGACTAAAATGACAATTCATCCAAACTTAAAAGGTGTAATTAGTAATATTGCACACATAATGCATCTAATTTGATTGTAGTTTAAGGACACAACTCTCGTTTAAGAAATTAATGTGGCTATGTATTTTGAAAACCTAACCGTTAGATTTGCATATTCTTTATATCTTTAAAATTCAAGTTTCAATAAAATAGGTATTAATACTTATATTTGGAAATAATAAAAAAAATGTTACAATTCTAAACTTATATAATAATTTAAACTTAATGTAACATGTTACATGTTTTCATGGAATGAGAGTATACTTTTTCTTTAATATTCTTAGATATGTTCAAATTTGTCAATCGGTATTTTTTTTTAAGTCCTTTTAATAACATCTTTTTCATTTATATATAAATTTTTTTTGATGCATTGATAAGTTTCTTTTTGGCTTTTAATTTGGACGGATTTGTTCCTCCTGATATTGATAAATTTGTGATATCTGATTTATTAGCTGCTAAATAAAATTATGTTGAATTGCTTCCTTTTATATATATATATATATATATATATATCGTTGTTGAATTCAAAAAACATTATATGTTCCATTACATAAATCTTATAAAAATATAAAATACTTTTAAATAACATGTACTATTTAACTTACAAATTTTATATTATATTCTTATAAAATAATTATATTACATTTTTGCATTGCATAGGTTTGTGACTAGTTAGTTGAAATTTTAAGGAGGAAGTATGTCCATTTTATTTATCCTCCTTGAAAGAGACCGACCTAGGTGGGAGGCCAACACCCCACCCCCCCGGTCCAATTTTTTAGTTATTTTATATTTCATTTTTGTAGTTGGGCCTCCCTTCTCCCTAATCAGTCTAACTAGCCTAATCCAAAACAGCAACTATCCAACCTAAAAATTTAATAAAAACAATAAAAATATTCACAATGATGATTATATTTTAACAAAAAAAAAAAAAACTATTTTACCACTGAAGAACAAAAAAATTATGTGTTATTGGAGAAGTTAAAGCTAAATTTTTTGCAATTACAGTAAACTAATATAAATACCAGTTGACTGTAGTAAGTTGTTAAAAATAAAATACATTATTTTATTAAGATTATATCTCTTCATTTGATTATAAAACTCAAATTCTCACTCTTCCTTATTATTTTAATATGTTGTTTATGTTACTGTAAAGTGAGGTAATAAAATAGAAAAAATAGTTTTTTGAGATATTAAAAACTAAAATTTTTAGCACAATCACTGTGAATGCTCTAACTTAAAAAAAAAAAAATCCTAACTAACTTAGTATTAAATTTTTTGTTTTTTTTTGTTTTTGTTGGTAAATGTCTATTTGAAGTTTTTTTTTTTATACTCCGGCCCTATTAGCTTAAAATCTTAGATCCGTCCCTGATTCTTGGAGATAAATTCGTAAGCCCAAGCATATATAGTTTGAAAAGTCTTGACATCAATTCGAGTATAAAATCTTCTAAAAAGAAATCGAGTCACAAATGAAAAGACTAGAACAACTTATCTGATTCTTTCGCATATAATAATATGTCATAGTCACGCCATGAGCTCTTGAAAATTTAAAAAACAGTCGCAAATGAAAGAGCTTAAGACAGAATAAAAAAAGTTATTTTCAAATTTCAGCTAGTATCAGTTTA
Organism: Castanea sativa; assembly: GCF_040712315.1. Classification (NCBI taxonomy): domain Eukaryota; kingdom Viridiplantae; phylum Streptophyta; class Magnoliopsida; order Fagales; family Fagaceae; genus Castanea; species Castanea sativa. The sequence goes on from NC_134022.1 coordinate 28,151,923, forward strand.
TATATCTACACCCCATCAGCCAAAGTAGGAGGCAAAGAATGAGAATCATCTTTGAGCTTTTCCCTTTAAACAAATGCCTAGTAGCACTAATTAAAATTTACATCTGATAGGCTTGCTGAATTGTCATTGTTGAGTCTAGGACTTAGGTTGGCAAACCGTGATCAATAAAGTTTTTATGTATTAATCTTAGAAGTGTTTATATATATATATATATATATATATATATATATATATATATATATATATATTTGAGTGGATTCGGAGTTATGTTGGGTAAGGGTAATAAATAACAATAGTAAATTCTACCAGGGAGTAGCAAACTAGAATAGTGTTATTTAGTTTGTCAAAGTTCGATCCAGTTAATGGATTTGTTTTCCTTATGGTTGCTAGGTTTTACCCTCCCCTAGTTGTTCACAATTTCACAAATCATTATTTTAATATATATATATATATATATATATATATAAATTTCATTCTATATTTAAACCGTCTATTAAAATCTTTGCCTAGCATATTTTCTTTAAATGGTTGAATATATAATTCTATATACAAACACAATATATATATATATATATATTTTTTTTGTTGAGAAAGTCAAACACAATATACTAGAATGTATAGTTTTATATACAACTACAACCCTAATAAATTCCTATTATAAAAAATCGTATTATATTAAACTTTCCTGTGCATTACATGCACGTCTTAATACTAACTAGTATAACTCTTAATTGTGTGTGTGTGTTAAAATCAAATTACACACGGTATAACTCTTATTATTAATTACACAACCTTATAAATTTTGATTGAATAATTTTTGAAAATTTCATCATAAGGATACATGTTCTCTAACATAAGCCAAATTTCATATCAGTAAGATCTTATTTATTATTGACCCATAAACTCAGCTTTTATTCATAATTTTAAAATTTTAAAAAATTTGAAATTTAAACATTTTGTAGATGAAATATCTATTAATCTTTGATTGTCTTGAATTTTGGAAGAAAGGAGGATATACATAAAATTTTCAATAATGGATTTTTCAAAATACAAATTTAATAAAAAAAATTATTAAGTAGTGAGTGTAGTCTAGTATTGCTAAATTTTAGCATAAGATATAATTTGCACCAAAGTTGTCGTAGCCTACACTTATGCTATGTTATTAAAAAGAGTTTAATGGGAATAAAATGCATTTATTTCTATTTATTGATCATATAGGCGGTGTTTCTCAAAAAAAAAAAAAATATATATATATATATATATATAGGCGGTCCACTAGTTATTTTTGTAAAAGGAATTTTTATAATTAATTTTAAAAATATTATTTGGGAAACAATTGATTGGTGTATTTATGGTATTTTTGTTCAAGAGACTTGTAACTCAACTGACACCTCATGGTATTTCCAAATTTAGTTACTTTGACAACAATATTTAAGAACATATACACTGAATAATTAATAAAATTGTGTCCTTAGCTTAGTGGAAACAATTAAATATCTATCAATTCACTAAAGAAAAATAGTTGTATTCTTATCTATATATATTAATTATAACAATTTACATTTTTTTTTCAATGAGGTGAAATACAATAAAAATTAATTTTCAAAATATTATAACATATAATGAGTATTATATGAGTAATAGAAATAATTTATTATTAAAAATTTCTGAACTTATAACATATATGTGCATCACGAGAATAGTAGTGAAAATCTGATAATCGGATGGTTATAACGTGTGCTAAAACCTGTATATGAGGTGTTTCTGACATATATATTCTTAAAAAAAAAAAAAAAAAAAAAAAATTTCTGACTTTGAGATTTGGCAACCTATCTGTAGTATCTTAGTCTGTGATCAATATTCTATTAAAATTAAATCATCACTGCAAAGAAATCAGAATAATTAAATATACAACACCAAATAATAATATGCAACTATGAAAGCTGTTTGCCACCTTCCCTATATTATTCTAATGAGCTCAAAGACTTCCACAGACAAGAAGCTAAAGCATTTTAATACTTAACAAGGCCTAAGAAAACAAGAACATTCTCTCTCTCTCTCAGAGTGAGTTTTTGTGTTTGTGTGCGCGCGACTTGTAGAGAAACTCCGGTGAGGAATCCAAGGATGTCATCAGAAACAAGGCCTCCTGTACCGCCTTTGCAATTTTATAGGCACTCAAGTAGTCATGAAAGCAAGAATTTGAACTCACTATCTAGCAGCCTGTTACCAGCTTTTGGAACAGTCGTGGATGAAGGATACTTGCAGCTCAAGAAATATGTTATTGCTCCCTACGATCGTAGATACAGGTGATTTTGCCTTCTTCTGTTTTTTGATTTGCTTTCAGTACCCAAGAAGTTTCTCTTCTTTGGTGCAAATTAAAAAAATACAAATAAAAAAGATCGAAGAAGAATAAAGTGCATAGGATTAGGATGGTGTTTTCATTTTCAAATTTCAATGTCTGTAGTCTAGTCCAGTCTAGTAATGGTTCTTTCTTGAATACTTGTGTTTATTTTTGAGTTTTGTGTAAGGGAGGAGGTAACTCCAGTCTAGAATTATTTGCATCATGTTTTTTATCTTGAAAACAAAGACTTTGTCGCTTAGTGTTTAAAAAGAGACATAGAGAAAGGCAGAATTTCCAGTACAAGTTCCCTAAAATGTGGTGGGCGGTGTTAGACTTGCTTAAACTAAGAATAACCTCTGAAATTTAAAGCCTGTATAAAAAGGTTTCTAGGTAATAATAATCCTTTAAGGAAATTTCTTTTTAGAGTTAAAACAGCCAAGACTTCAGAGTCCAGTAACGATGCCTTCTGTTTTGTTGGATCTAGTTTATGTAATGTATAAGGGAAAAACAAAGAAACTGATGATAACTGGTGTTGGAATAGAAAAGAAAGATCAAAGAGTGACAGAGAAGAAGAAATTACAGAAACTATAATAGAATTCAATGGTGGCTCCAAGATATATTTTTAGGAGAGTCAATAAGAAGATGCATTTTGGGTAAAAAAATAAATCTTATAGTCTACGTGATTTTTTTATTACAAAATGCTATATTTACAAAATTTTCATAATACTTTTCTAATAATTTTAGGTATAAGTTGTTATTAGTTATAATTTAAACTCACTACTGAAAGTACTTTTTTTTTTTTCCAACAATAACAACCAGTAACAATCTGTTACTTAAGATTTGTTATGAAAATATTATGAACATAACATTTCTCATATAAGATAAACTATAAGTTTAATGCATATTGTTTATTAATACGATTTTTTTATAACAGTTTTTTAATATGATGAAGATACTAATTATTGTTGCTAAGATTATATCTTGGAAATCATCTATTGTTTTTAAAAACAATAAACATATGAATTATTGTTGTTAAGCAAACTCCAAGCGAGATCTAAATATAATAAACTTTTATGTATTAGTTTATTTCAAATTTTTTAAGATCTAAATGGTTTTTTTTTTTTTTTTTTAATTTAAGTAGAATAAATTTATACTTTTGTTGTTAGGCTTACTGTTCTATATTTTAGGTAAAATTGGTTTGATATTGAGTTTTTTTTTTTTTTTTTTTTTTTTTTTTTTTTTTTTTAAGACCAAGATAATCATAATCAAGTTCATTTCAACTAGACTTTAAAAAAATTTAGGTCTAGGGGTTCAAAATTTTATTTTAGGAGGGTTAGAATATAAATTAAAAAATTATATATAAATTTTTTTTTTTTTGCCAGCTCAGGTGGTTCATTTGAACTGTTCCTAGAGCCGCCCATAATAGTATTGACTTGTTTAAACTATAAAATAAAGAGTGTGCATTGAATATGACATATATATGAGTAGTATTATACAACTATACAAGTACTAGAATCTATACCATTATCAATTAAGTCCAAGGGCACAGAAAATTTCTTAACACCCTCTTTTTGTGTGTGTGTTGTGTTGGGTAAATGAGGTGAGTAACAATTTTGGGTGAGAGTGGGTGTGAAAACTTCTGTGAAATTTTCTTTTTTGAGTCAATTTTGGGTAGTTGTAGCAGAACTGGCATATAGATGTAATAAATACCTAGTAATGCAATGCAAGTATGCAACTATAGAAAAACCAACAGTACACAAGCTATTCAAAATTGGGGCCTTACTATTCTTACAACCAGAAACCTGAAAACTCTTTTGGAAAGCTTAATCAGATGCACATGCAATTCTAGCAGCAAGAACTCCTGCATAGGATGAATTCAAGTCTCAAACCCAAGACTCTCACAAGAAGTGAGACACTTTATGTTATCGTGACTGTGGCGGTATTAAAATATAGCAATGGAATGAGATCTATATATTATAATAAGGAGGATATATATTTCAAATACATAAGATACTTTCTCGACTTAGTAGAGTTTTAAATTCCATTTTACCACAGTTTTTTGACAAAAAAATTACATAAATTAATGGACCCATTAATTTCCAAGCCAACCCCAAGTTCCAACTCAATTCATATTTAGTCACTTAACTTAGTCATAATTTTGTAAATGGATAATTTAAATAATTGTAGTGTGACATCATATCATGCAGGTGGTGGCAGACATTTTTGGTGGTGTTAGTCATATACTCCGCATGGGCATCACCTTTTGAGCTAGCTTTTAGAAAAGTCGCAACCGGCTCACTCATGCCCGTGGATTTAGTTGTAGATGCTTTCTTTGCCATCGATATAATCATAAATTTCTTTGTGGCTTACTTGGATAAGTCAACCTATCTCCTTGTAGATGATCACAAGAAGATCGCCCTAAGGTACCCTGCTACTCTCCTAAGTCCTAAGTGATTTTTGGTGTTCTGATAATTAACATAAGCTCCAATCCAAACTACAAAGAATTTATTATTAAATTTACATATGCCTAATACAATTTTTACAACATAAACCTTAAAAATTAATTTTAATTTTTAAACATATAGAAGAAAAAAAATCAAGTAATTGATTTATTATGTTGATATGGCGCTAATTACATTTATTATATATCATGTCAAATTATAAGCATTATATAGTGAAATTGATATATTATTGAAACTTCAAGTCATGATTTTTAAAAAGTATTGTACTTTGTCAAATAATTTCAGAAGTTCTGTATTTAGTAATAGTTATATATATAAATAATAATTTAAAAAAAAAGAGTAAATTCTAGCCAATCCGCTCCCACATTAATTTCTTTTTAATGATAAATAAGTATATAATAAAGAAGAAGAAAAAAAGGGAAGGGCCCTAAACCATCTCCAACTTCTAAATCTAGACAATCTAGCGCCCAAGAAGGAAGAGAGGAGATAGAGATAAGTCCATCCCAATTACAAAAGACAGCCCATCGGACCATATTATGAGACAAAAAATTTACATTCCGAGGAACAAAAATGAAATCCTAGGTTAATGTTAGTACATGCAAATGAGAAAACTAACTAGAATCAATTTGATCTCAATATGCAAATGAGTAAACTAAAAAAAAAAAAAAAAAATTGACCTTCTCATTGAGGGCAGCCAAACAAGCCCGCAGCAAATAGCTAACAAGATAATTATTTCCACTTATTAGTTTTTTTTTTTTTTTTTTTCGGTGGAACACTTCTTATTAGTTAGTTACTTTACAAGATTTGTTTCCTCTTGATCAGATACGTCAGAAAATTATGGCTCCCCATGGACATAGCCTCAACCCTGCCCTTTCCGTTAATATACAGAATCTTCACCGGCAGAATGCATTATGGTGAGATCTTTGGCTTCCTCAACATGCTTCGCCTCTGGCGACTTCGGCGTGTCAGTGAACTCTTCACAAGGTACATTACTCTCTAACTGTTTCCATGGACACAAATTGACAAGCTCTATTAATAAAACATCAAGCAGCAATAGCAACTTTTTATCTGATAAAGCACTTTCATATCTTTTTCCAGGCTAGAGAAAGATACACGTTTCAGCTACTTTTGGACAAGATACTGTAAGCTGATATGTGTAAGCATTCGATTTAAACTATTGCTCCCATCTTTTTTCTTATATTATGCATACTTCACTGGAAGGAAAAAACTTCTTAACACTTCATTAAGAAATTTAAGTAATTTATCACAGGTAACACTATTCGCAGTGCACTCAGCTGGGTGCTTCTATTACTGGCTTGCCATCCATCATCAATCATTAAAGAATACATGGATTGGAACAGAGGTCCCGGATTTTGAACAAAGGAGCATCTGGGTGGGCTACACCTATTCCATGTACTGGTCCCTTGTCACCCTCAGCACAGTTGGCTATGGAGACCTTCATGCAGTGAATACAGCGGAGAAGATTTTTAATATGTTTTACATGCTATTCAACATAGGCCTCACAGCTTATCTGATTGGCAATATGACAAATCTCATTGTCCACAGCACTGTCCGAACGTTTTCCATGGTAGAGTCGACCCTGCCCTGTTTAAAGTAGATTATTTTCTTCTTCTTTTATAATTATTAATTTTATTTTAACCAATTACAACAAATCGGCAAAGTGCACATCCAAACACACATCTACTAACTTTAACCAGAAATGAAAATGAATTTATAACTTGCACTCACTAGACCAAAAGAATTGATAAACATCTTTTAGAAGCACTACTCATACATGCCTGTCCATATGAATATCAAATCATTATAAACTTCTTGTAAAAACAATAACCTAAACATGCACACACCTCAGACTATTCCCATGGAAATAAGCCAAACAGGTAAAGCAAAACTCTTACCACATCTTGTTTTGTAAAATTGATTGGAATGCTCAATTCTCCAAATAGTGCCACCTCATATATGCATTTTGATCTAAGCAAAACAAACTATTTGACATATTTTTAACTTATACTGTTTGCTTCACAGAGAGATGCCATCAATGAGATATTGCAATATGCAAGCAAGAGTAGACTCCCAGAAAACCTGAGAGAGCAAATGCTGGCACACATGCAACTAAAATTCAAGACAGCGGAGCTAAAGCAGGAAGAAGTGCTAGGGGACCTGCCCAAGGCAATAAGATCCAGCATTGCCCAGCACCTTTTCCGCAGAACTGTTGAAAACGTGTACCTATTCAATGGAGTCTCAGACGACCTCATTATACAGTTGGTAATTTTTTTGGGGGTTTTTTGTGCCATGTTGATTAATAATATTATTAATAGGGTCCGGTTAATATGTGTACTAAAGGCACATATTAAGCCATTTATTTTTGAAAACATTTTATAAGGAATTGAAAAACACTGTAAAACTTTTTCAATTCCCAATAAAACTTTTTCCAAAAATGGTAACTATTGTGTGCCTTATAGCACACGTTAGTAAAATCCTTATTAAAAATACCAGTAGAAGTAATAATAGTCTTACTGAAAATGACCTATCAATAGGAAAAGACAGGACGTAAATCAAAGGTGTTAGCATGAATACTACATAACATTGAAGCTTGGTTATGACCATACCATATGTCCACATCATCTTATAGTAAAACCATAGAATGGAAGTACTGTCACCATCGATACAAAATTACAGTACTATATATGTAGAAAAAGCAATCTTTACTTCTTCAAAGCTGTTAAATCAGTATTATCTGATAGCTTTTCTTCTCACAGGTGTCAGAGATGAAAGCAGAATATTTTCCACCTAAAGTGGATATTATCTTACAAAATGAAATACCAACAGATTTCTACATCTTAGTATCAGGAGCAGTGGTCTCTCTCTCTCTCTCTCTCGTCTCTTCTTGCATTCTCATTCTATGCAATCTCATATGCAAAATCCGAATTGTATCTGAAACTGCAGGACATGCTGACATACAAGAATGGAATGGAGCAGGTATGCTTGAGCAACTCTACATTAAATAAAATCCCAATTTACTACTCACACTGATATTCCTACTTCTATTTAACTAATCCAGAAGATAGTGGGGAGGTAAGAGTATTGAAACTGACTTGGAAAATAAATAGTTTTACTGCTATAATAAGTTTTCAAGTTGAAAAAAATTGTCAGCAGATGACACCTACCCCTTGTTAGAGCAAGGTGATGGGGGAGGTTGTGGGTTCACAACCAAGGGGAAAGAAAAGACAATGTTTAAGAAATCAACATAAATCAGTGAAAAATGGAAGACGATGGCTGGGTAACACCAAAGGACTTAACCCAACTTATTTATCCACCATAAAGCAAAAGTATTAGTATTAGTAGTTAGTACTGAAAAAGATGGCAATAACACTACGATCACAATGTGGGAACTCTAAATTTGTAAACTTTAATACATTGGTGGTGGTGAATATAGATACTCCTGCATAGTTTAGGCCTATGATTCAAAACCATCTTTGCAGTCCAACATACATAGCTGAGAGAAAAAGAATTGTAAAAAAAAAAAAAAGAAAGACAACCAAGAGGGTAACAGATTCATAGTTTAATGTGTAGATACTCCTGCATAGTTTAGGCCTATGATTCAAAACCATCTTTGCAGTGCAACATACATAGCTGAGAGAACAAGAATTGTAAAAAAAAAAGAAAAAAAAAAGAAAAAGAAAGACAACCAAGAGGGTAACAGATTCACAGTTTAATGTGTAGATGTAGAGCAAGACAAAAGTAATTTTCCTGGAAATTCTACCACTTGTACATTCTAATCATTACATATAGCAGTAATTTCATTCATATGACATCGTAGTGAACCAAAGAATATTTAGAAAAGTAAAGGGGAAGTCACATGTTTACTTTGCACAAACCAAGAATTTTGGGAAATCATCATCATGAGATCTGTTTTGCACTTGATGCGAAGGGTGAATCAAAACTTGCAAAACATAGCATTTGACAGACTGCTAATAGCTCAGACTGTATCTACAAGAAGATGCATAAAGCCAAAATAGAATGAAAGTCCATACTTTCTCTACAAAACAGATTGATTTTTCTCTTCTATACACTTCCGACAACAACCTGCAATGGAAAATTAATAAAAGGTTCAATAATTAACTGTGAATTATTTCCATAACTTGTAGAAGAGTTTCATCTCAAATATCAACATTGTACACGCATAAGATTGAGCAGAAAAAAAAAAAATAAATTACCATATAGAAGTAATACTAATACAGCAGGTGAGTTCCCTAATGATCATCCCCATCCCCCCCAGAAAAAAGAAAAGAAAAGCCTGTCCTCCCCGCATCTCATAAATAAAGAAGGAAAAGATGTTGCAGGGGAGATTCTGCCATGCCTATTGCAAGACATAACACATTTTTTTATGTTATTTACCAAACTCATACGAGTTTTTCAGTTTTTGTCAATACTAGGATCGGCAGACATGGCAGGAGAAATTGGGGTAATTTTCAACATCCCACAACCATTTACAGTGCGAACTAGGAGGCTGTCTCAGGTCATTAGAATCAGTCATCATGATTTCAAGCAATTGGTGCAGCCACATAATGAAGATGGAAAGAAAATTGTCTCCAACTTCATTCAGGTTTGGAAAATTGTGATCTCTTCTATTCTTAGCTTTAATCTGACTTACCATTTAATGAAGAAATTAAAAGAGAATAAACATCACAAAAGAAGTTATAATGAAAGTTACTTCTCACTGGAAAATGCCCACATTGGGCCTAACAAAGTTGAAACAACTTTTAAACAAGCACATGTAACGCTACTTTGATTTTGACACAGCACAAGAACCATCATGGTTTGATAAGAATATAAAGCAAGACCTTCTTCTTGTATAGATATTATGAGCTGGAAAAACATCATTTTCAACCATGACCTTTTGTGTTGGAAACATAGCTAGTAGCTGGAAAATTTATTGTTTCTTTCCTTCTTGAGATTTTTATAACTCACTCTGATATCATATGTATTTGTTTATACTGATACTTTCACTCAGAATTTGAGGGGTTTGAAAAAAGAGGTGCTACAGGAAATACCATATCTAACAGAATTGCTGGGTGACACGACAACAGAGGTATATATCTTCACCTTTCAGGTAGAAATTGATAATTTCCTAGGAATATATCTTGCCTAGGATCTAAGATTACAAAGATCCAAAAACTCCCAAGTAAAATAGTGGAGGAAAAGCCCTTGTGGCTCTTGTCCAATTAAAAAGAGAACTGAGAAATAAAGACTTCAATTCAATCACTATGAGCACATTTCCTTTATAAGTCCAATCATTTTTCTCCATTCAAATACACCACATGAGATAAAGTGGAATAGTATTCCAAATAATGCTACCCCAATACATCCTAAAAAGATTTTTCCAATACAACATGATGGGTTGATATTTTGTTTGAAATATGTAATATAGTTGGAATATGCTCAAGATAGTTAATACATGCCCATAGGACATATGAACTACTACTCATCTTGTCCAATACAGATAAGCCCACACAGTCCACATGATCATTTTTCTACATACATACACACATGTCTGCAAACATTGGATAATGATTTGAGTGAATTATTTATGTACGTATAGAGTCAAATATCAAGAGATATATATCTCTTCTTCTAGTATAACACAATGGCATTTCCAGTTTGCAAATAGACCAGGAAAAATATTTATGAAAATTATATCATTTTAACCCTATGCTGGGAATATTTCCATAGAAAAAGTAAGAGAGGAAAGGAAGGTTGCAATGAGGGGAAAAAGGAAACCCTTAGGTTGAACAAACTTATGAACCTTGGTTCCATGCATGCCTACTTGAAAACATATTTCAAACAGGTAAGAAAACCTTTACGGCACACAGACACAGTATGTGTACAATGAGATCCTAGATATTCACAAACATGTCATCTTCTGATCTTCTTCTCATTCATATGACAAATATTTCCCGAAATGTCCCATCATTTACCTGACCTTATCATAAATTTAAGGAATGCAAGTTCTTAAATAGTAGCTAATAAAAATCCCTGCATGTTCTTTGCAGCATACAGCACCAAATGAGGGCAATGAAAATTGTGAACAATTGAGTAATCAAGAAAATCCAAATGCGTTAGGTAACTTGAAGCTCATTCCTGTTTTTGGTGGTCGTGGTGGGGGGATGTGACCATATGGTACCCTATGAACCCCACAAAGTTTCAATCCAATATGGTTATAGATTTTTCTTAAATAAATGGTACTATAAGAACATCTAGCAATTTGTCAACTTTAGTATGATTTGAGCTATTTTTTTTTCAGGAGCACAAGAAATTTCTAAAACAGTATCAAGCACATTTCCTACAAGGGTGATAGTCCATGGACATCCTCCAAATGAAAATGCAATGAAAGACAACATGATGGGAAAGCTTATAAATCTGCCTGAATCAGTAGAAGATCTTTTCAGATTAACAGGTATTACCATGTTTGAGATGTATACCTCCAAAAAATTCCATTTATTGGTAAGCTATGCATGCCGGCGGCGTTTGAACCCACGCCCTTACCTTCCATCCACACTTGTGAGAGGAGGAAGCGCTGTCGGAGCCATAATTCATTGGCATGCATACCTCCAAAAGATGCTCAAATGCTAGCATTTTTTTTTTCCAGAATAGTTTTGGAAGACATGCTAAAGGACTTAACCTTACTACCAAGATATTATGAAATATCCTTAACAAAAAGAACACAAATCCAAATTACACCTTAAATGTTTCACCCAAAGACTAGAGGAATTTCCACATAGAATTAGATTAATGAGATCTCGAGACTCAATTATGGAAGGCTTACTGGTTTACTGATTTAACATGTGGCCAAATTATTTAGACAGCAAAAGTTATTACACTGATACAAGTTACTCATAAAATGGGAGTACTAATCATTCCCAACAAAATTTAACTTTTCCAACCCTTGCTCTATGTCAATTTATTGATGCATAATTTGTATGTATAGATGAGGGAGGAATCCCCATAATGATGTAATACATTGAAACTGTCTCAAATTATGTCAATGCAGAGAAAAAATTTGGCAAAAGGGGAAGTACAATTCTCATGGCTGATGGATCAGAAGTGGAAGAATTGAGTGCTTTAAGAGAGAATGATCACTTGTTTATCTTTTGAAGACCAAGATGATATTTAACCAAATGTCAATGCAGATAATCCTTTGCTATGGGCAAGTGATGATTTCAACCATCTTCCAAGTATTTTTGCGCATGATAGAGTCATAAATAACGAGGGGAAAAATAGATGTTAAGCATGAAATGTGGTGAGAATATCCTCTTATGTAAAAACATGTGTCTTGAAACTCATGGTATTTATAAAAATCATATATTTCACTAAGGCACAAAGGGTTACCAGTGTAAAAACAGTAGAGCTTACAGTTTCTAATCTCTGTTGTCAAGCATGCCTAAGACAGTGTAAGCAGCTTTCTGAAATCGCTGCTTCTCTTCCTCCAAAATTCTCTTCCTCTCAAGAGCAGAATCTTTGCACTTCTCTATCTCTTCCATTATTCCAGCAGAGTTTTGATCAACTTCACTGCAGGGAGTTTGTCAAGGAAAAAACAAGTAGAGGTGACAAATTGTCAGCATATTGTTTTTAACAAAAAGGAATAGTATACTAGAATAGAATTAACATATCCAATCCTTCATTGAGTAAACTGTTTTCTGGGTAACCAAAAGGGCAAAGATATAGTGTGTGTGTGCGCGCGCGCGCGCGAGAGAGACTACAGAATGGTCAGATATTAACAAAAAATGACCAAAAAAACCTGGAGAAGAAGAAGAAGCTTTGGGTTTGTTTTGCATGCAATATAGGAGACCATAAAAGATGTTATACATAGTTAGCAAATAAGAAGCAAAGGAAGTGAGGTGGGAAAAGACAAAATGTGATAAAATTATACCTGTAGAATCTATATAAATAAATTTTTTTTTGTGTTGTGTCAACATTAGCATAGTCATTGTCAAAGACAACCAAAACTGTGATAACAGATGCTAAAGTAACCTCTGGCGTAGTAGCTGTGTTCGGAAAAAGAATACCACAAAGAATATAATGCAAAAGTTTTTGATTTACACGGAGGAGGAACAACAGCAGCAACAATGTGATAGACAAAGAATATGAAAGTAGTGATAAGTAAAGTGAGTAATTGGCTCGAAAAAGTGTGCATTGTAGTGACAAGAAGCAATATTTCTAAAAATTTATAGTACTAATTATGAACTCACTTAATCATTTTAAGCATGTTCTCCATTGCCCCTTGGAGTTGTTGTGACAAATCTGCATTCGTTAAAAGAAACACGAGGTATTAAGAAAATTTTAGGAATCTTATATTATCATCAAAATGAGAGCAAATTGATAATTCCAAACTATTATAATACGTTTCGTCATCTATCATATAAACTAGTGCAAATTCCATTCATTGAGAAAGAGAATCTTCCAAAATGTGACATGATCAACTATTTCTCAAACAACAATAGCCTCGAATCCAACAAGGTACAACCCCTCAGGTTCACCAAATCAATAAGAATCCGAGGAGTAAAATAATAGTTCGGTAAAAATGTTGCAGAAGTTAGATATACAGAAGATTATGCTTAGTTTAAATTAGTTTCAGCTTTAAAACAACACTAATTTATCAAGCATTAATGTAAAATTGGCAGGATCTTTAATAATCTTGGTGTGATAACTCTCATTTTCCCAATATGAACAAAATGCACATAAAATACAGGAAATATGTGAGCCAGAGTTAGCTTCAACGAATAAAAAAACTGTTTGGCGATTTTGAAAGCATTTTTGTTTCTTTTTCCTGAGCAGAACTGAAATCATCATTTGCTTTGTTATGCTTTCAAAAGCAATAAAATAACAAAAAAGTACTTCCAAACGAGGCCTAAAAAGTCGGGGTAAATCACACAAATGAAATTACAAAATTCGGACAATTAGAAATCGAATTCTCACATTAATCACATATTTCACAGCGATTAATCGAGTACATTACGGAAATTTTGAAAAAACGTACAATAGAGATAGTTAACGTAAACAGATGCAGTGAGAATAGATTTTCTCAGATCACAGAATATAACAAAGATGGATAGCGAGAGAGAGAGAGAGAGAAGAGATTGACCGTAGACGAGAGATGAGAGCTGAGATTCAGGTTCCGGCGCAGGAAGGAGTTGAACATCGGAGTGAGATGGTGAGGCCGCCATTGCTTTGCTTTGAGAGAGAGAGAGAGAGAGATAGCAATTTGGGAATTATGGGCGGGAATGGATGAGAATTTGGGAGGGAAGGACGAAGGGACAGTTATGGGTGCGACTGTGCGAGTGGAGTGGATGTATATTTGAAATGACAATAAATATTTTTTGTACTGGTAACTTTTTTTTTGTTGTTGTTGTTGTTGTTGTTGTTGTTGCTGCTGTTGTTGTGAAACCTTTATAAGCAGAGGGCAAAATTTTTTAAATAACTACAAAACTCAAACAATATCATTAGTAAGCAAATGTTTGAAACAAATTTGGTTTCTAACAAATCGAGTCCGATGGACTCGATTTTACTGTAGCAAATCGAGTTCTAAAGACTCGATTTTCATGAGATGCGTTGCTGATGTGGAGAAAAAAATCCACGTGGAAATCGAGTCTCTAAGACTCGATTTCCCTCAGAAAATACCACCACTAACAACCACAATCACAACACACGGCCACATAAAAACCACCAAGAGAAAAAAAAAAAAAAAATCGAAGAAACCCACCACGAGGAACCACAAAGACACCAAAACTGGGTTACAAACCCACCACGCCACCGACTCCACACGCCCACTCGCCGATCTCCACACGCTGATCAGCAACCCCAAGCCGCCATCAGAAACCCACGCCACTGATTAGACAACCCACGCCGTCGATTAGCACACAACTCGCCGATCTCGCCACAAAAAATACCCAGAAAAACGCCATAACCGCCGTGAAAGAGGGACTGATCTCGCCGATCTCCAACGCTGCACCCACGCCGTGAGTCCGTGACCACGCCGAATCCAACCCAACTCCGGTGGCATGCTTTGAACGAGAGAGGGAGAGATGTGAGAGAGGGAGTGCGAACTGATGAGGATGAAAGATAGGGAGAATCAGACTCGTTTTCTGCGTTGGGTGTGTTTTGAAGGAACTCGAGTCTTAGAGACTCGATTTCCACGTAGATTTTTTACTCCACCTCACCAACGCATCTCATGGTAATCGAGTCTTTAGAACTCGATTTGCTACAGTAAAATCGAGTCTATCGGACTTGATTTGTTAGAAACCAAATTTGTTTCAAGCCTTTGCTTACTAATGATATTGTTTGAGTTTTGTAGTTATTTAAAAAATTTTGCCTAAGCAGAGTAATGCTCACAACGCAACTTTCACTGTAACTTTTGCAACAATTTGCTTACATGACAACTTGTCATGTGAGTAAGTTATGGTGAAAATTGTGCCCCTAACATTGTTCTTATAAATATTCTTAATTTTGGCCCGTCCTTCAGTCAATTCAACCCAATTTGGTTTATTTATTTGGTCCAATTCAGTCCATTATGGTAATTTTTATTTCATTAACTTTCTTATATATATATATATATATACACACTATTTTTATTTATTTGGGTGATAAGTGCTCTATATCACTATATGTACTTAACAGTCATGGAGTTATTGTCTAATTTTTTTTTTTAGTTCTTATTTTATAATTACGTTTTTCTAATATAGTTATTGACAATATGTAATTTGCTTAAAAAATTGTGTTATTTTCTATGTTGTTATATCCTATTGGCATTCATGGTTGGTAACTTAATTCTCATTTTGAATTTACATGTCATGACTAAAAATCAATTATAAATGTATCCAAAATTTTAGTATTTCAAGTTAATGTGTGTGTTAGTTAGGGTTTGTGGGGGTGAAATGATTAAAATATACATTTGGGCATTGGGCCTGGTTTGGTGGTACAAGCCTGTTCGAGCAGAGCCTTCGAAGCCCACAAGTCGATTCGTGCTAGATAGATTGGTGAGGTCGTCCGACGAGAGACGTCTCCTCGGCCAAGTCAGCTAAAGACCGTATGATTTGTCATCATGCTTTGGGAGAGAATTCTAGAAGGTTTGGTGGATAATGATGTGTTTCATATAGTTGTGGAGAGAAGTAACGTATGAGAAATATCAAGAGAAAAAGCCGCCACCATCGCATTAAAGACCCTGCACCTACCTCCCTGGCCACATTAATGAGGAAATAACCTCTGAATAGTAAGGTTCAGCCTTCCAGCTATTGTTTGAAGACTGGAAGAGGGCGGTGGATGGGACAAGTATCCCAATTGATAATTTGTGTTACACGTGGAAGATAAAGGGAAGAAGAAGGAGGGATATAAAATAAAAAGGAAGGAGGAAAGAGGGGGGGACTTTTTCTGCTTCTTCATTAAGATACTTCATTAAAAAGAGAGAAAAGCAATCCCAATCATCCTCGGCTTATGTCCGAGAAGAATTTCTGTTATTCTTATATTCTAATTGCGTAGTTGCGGCAATCTAGCCTGTTTGTTTGTTATCCAATATCCATAAACCTAGGTTTCAAGCCCACACTCTACTATTTTTATTGTATAAGGCTCTTTGGGCCTCGGTCCATTTAGTGGTTGGATTAGGTACAAATTGTGCACTTACAATTGGCGCCGTCTGTGGGAATCTTGTGTAAGAGGAATTGGAACACTATGGTAGGCTCAAACCCGCATCATGCAGAGTCTCAAGGGTCCCAGCATGAGGATCATTTCGAACGTCTCAAACGTGAGAGGGATTGGGAGGGAAGTGTGCATACGGTGCACCCCGGTGGAAGCCATTCGCGTGGAGGAAGTAGAGCCACCTATGAGGATGATGCTAAAGCCATGAAGAAGGAGATTAACCACCTTAAGAAAAAGTTACGTCGTGCGAGACGGAGGCGGGCATCATCTCTTTCTGATCCTTCTTCGGAGGGCTCCCAGGGAAGCAGTTACAGTCCAAGGTCTAGGACTCCTCCTAGCGAAACCTTCTCGTACGAGAAGGACGAGCTTCCGGGTCGTAGGCATAAAAAGTTTCCCTCTAGGGGCTTGGGAAACGCCATGATCGAGAAGGGAAAGCTTCCATGGCGGTTTACCCAACCCACTTTCACTATTTATAATGGCAGGACAGACCCAGTTGAGCACGTGAGCCATTTCAATCAGAGGATGGTGGTACATTCTCTGAATAAGACCTTAATGTGCAAAGTCTTCCCCTTTAGCTTGGGACCTGTGGTTATGAAATGGTTTAACGGACTGAAGGCGGGTTCTGTTGACTCTTTCATGGAACTCACTAGGGCATTTGTGTCTCGATTTATCACATGCAGCAGAGTTCCTCGGCCTTTGGACTCATTGTTGTCTATGACCATGAGGGAGGGTGAGACCTTAAAAACATATTCTGACAGGTACTAGGAAAAGGTTTAATGAAATCGATGGCAATTTTGATGAGGTGGTGATTAACACTTTCAAGGTAGGCCTCCCAACCGATCACGACTTAAGGAAATCTTTGACCAAAAAGCCCGTACTTAGTGTACGTCGGCTCATGGATCGTATTGACGAGTACAAAAGGGTTGAGGAAGATTAACAACAAGGTAAGGGTAAGGCGAAGGTTATCCCTCAGGAGAGAAGGGATTTCAGGTCAGATAGGTACAATAACAACAGGCCAAGGGGAGATTTCTCTGGGCAATCTGGTTCAGCCACTCCTCAAGTAGTTAACACCATATTCCGAGAACTAGTGCACCAATTGCTGGAGAAAGTCCGCAAGGAACCCTACTTCAAATGGCCTAGCAAGATGGCTGGGGACCCTATGAAGCGGAATTGAAACCTTGTTTGCCAATACCATCAGGATGTAGGCCATAATACCAAGAACTGCCGGGCACTTTGGAACCATTTAGAACAGCTGGTCAGTGAAGGAAAATTTAAGCAACATTTATATCAGCCCAATGGGCAAGGAAGCAATTTGGATTCGAATAACCAGAGGAATAATTCATCTCGTCCTCTCTTGGGAACGATTAATGTCATCCTCGCAGCTCTAGGCAGGACTGGTTCCTGTCCTACTAGGGTGATGTCCGTAGCACATATTCTCGCAGAGGAATCTGGCTCCAAGCCGAAAAGAATCAAAGGTGCTTCTCTGCCTATCTTGGGCTTCTCGGACGAAGATAAAGTTGGGACCATCCAACCGCATGATGACGCCCTGGTGGTTACTCTGAAAAAAAGGGAACTATGATGTGAAGAGGGTGATGGTCGATCAGGGCAGTAGTGCGAATATTATGTACCCTAATTTGTTTAAGGGGCTTAATTTGAAGCTCGAAGATCTTACAGCTTACGATTCACCACTAATAAGTTTTGAAGGGAAGGCCGTCATACCAAAGGGACAAATTCGCTTGCCGGTTCAGTCAGGTCCGGAAACGGTTGATGTGGATTTCATAGTGGTTGACGCTTATTCCCCATATACGGCCATCGTTGCAAGGCCTTGGCTGCATGCTCTGGGAGCTGTTTCCTCAACTCTACATGTCAAAGTAAAGTTCCCATCAGGAGGACAAATTGAAGAGATCCTTGGGATCCAATCGGTAGCAAGGCAATGCATATCGGCTGCAGTATTGCGTCAGGTTGGACCAGGATCCTCGGCCTCAGCTGCGGAACACTTATAGCAATTACCGACTCTGGATGCGCCCAGTGCGGTGACAGCAGAGGAGGCAACGTGTGAAGAGTTAGAAAGATTTCTTATTAATGATGACCTTGAAAAGTTCTTTCAGGTTGGGGTACGACTACCACATCGAGAGAAGATGGAATTGGTGATGTTTTTGAAAAACAATATTGATGTATTCGCATGGGATCCCTATGAAGCCTCGGGGGTTGATCCAAGCTTCATTTGCCATCATTTGAACGTCAATCCTGCCGTTATTCCCAAGAGGCAACCACCTCGTCGTTCCTCCAAAGAACATGTCGAGGCCGTCAAAGAGGAGGTGCTCAAGCTTAAAAGGGCTGGGGCTATTAAAGAAGTTTTTTACCCAGAATGGTTGGAGCACACGGTTGTAGTAAAAAAGAAGAACGAGAAGTGGAGAGTATGTGTGGACTTTACAGACTTGAACAAAGCCTGTCCCAAAGACCCATTTCCAATGCCTCGCATCGATCAGCTGGTGGATGCTACGGTTGGGCATCCTCGGATGAGTTTTTTAGATGCTTTCCAAGGCTATTACCAAATACCTTTGGCATTGGATGACCAGGAGAAGACCGCCTTCATTACTCCTACAGGAAATTATCACTATAAAGTGATGCCATTCGGTCTAAAAAATGCAGGGGCTACCTACCAAAGGATGATGACCAAGATGTTCGAGTCGCAGCTCGGAAAGACTATCGAGGTATATGTGGATGATATGGTGGTGAAAAGCAAGAGGGTACCTATGCATGTGAAAAATTTAGATGACACCTTTCAAACGCTTAGGAAGTACAAGTTGCGCCTTAATGCCTTTAAGTGCTCTTTTGGGGTGGGCTCTGATAAGTTCCTAGGCTACATGGTGACTCATAGAGGAATATAGGTAAATCCGGCGCAGGTCAGGGCCATCCACGGCTTGCAACCACGTCAGAATTTAAAGGAAGTTCAAAAGTTAACTGGGATGACTGCTGCTCTCAGCAGGTTTATCTCTCGGTCCGCTGATAGGTGCTGACCTTTCTTCTGGTTGCTGAATAAGTGGAAAGAATTCGAATGAACCGAGGAGTGTGCTTTAGCTTTTCAACAACTTAAAGAGTATATTTCCCGACCACCCATCATGTCTCGGCCAGAGGTCGATGAAGTCCTGTTTACATATATAGCTGTGGTCATTCATGCTATCAGTTTGGTTTTAATACGGGACGATAGTGGTGTACAGAGACCGGTTTACTACGTAAGCAAATCTTTGAATGAAGCTGAGATGCGTTATTTACCATTGGAGAAAGCGGTTCTGGCCGTAGTTCATGCTACACGTAAGCTTCCTCATTACTTCCAATCCCACACTGTTGTGGTTTTGACTCAACTTCCTCTCAAGTCGGTATTGCGAAGTGCTAATTACTCAGGGAGGATAGCCAAGTGGGGAACTATTCTGGGAGCTTTCGATATCAAATATATGCCTCGCACCTCCGTGAAGGGCTAGGTCCTTGCTAATTTGGTGGCAGAATTCGCCGAACCCTCATTAGAAGAAACTGCAAAGGAGTTGCACATGGATGAAAAATCAGTTGGCATGATCACATGCAAGGGGCTTCTGGTCTGGAAAGTATATGTTGACGGAGCGGCGAACCAGAGAGGGTCAGGTATCAGATTTGTTTTGGTATCCCCTGAAGGAATTACTTTTGAGAAATCGTTGAGATTGGTGTTCTCGGCCACTAATAATGAGGCTGAGTACGAGGCTATCTTGGTTGGCATGGATATGGTCCAAAAAATGGGGGGAAAGTCAGTTCACATGCCCTCAGATTCTCAGTTAGTAGTGGGCTAAGTGATGGGACGAATAGAGGCTAGGGATCCGAGAATGCAAGAATATCTGACCAAGGTCAAATATTTACAATCCAAGTTTGATTCTTTTATCCTGATGCATGTTTCTAGAAGTGGAAACACATATGTAGACTCATTGGTCACTCTGGCAATATCCTCGGCTCAGGGTTTGCCTAGGATTATCCTCGTCGAAGACTTGTTAAAACCTGCTCTGACAACTGCAAGTGCCATCCGTATTCATCAGGTAAGGCTCGGACTTAGCTGGATGGACCCCGTAGTTTCTTTTCTAAAAGGCGACGTTTTGCTCGAGGAGAAGTCTGAAGCAAATAAAATTTGTCGAAAGGCACCTCGATTTTGGTTATCCGAGATCAAAAACTGTATAAGCGCTCCTTTTCCGGACCATACTTGCTGTGTGTACACCTTGAAGCAACAGAGGCACTTTTGGAAGAATTGCACGAAGGGATTTGTGGAAGTCATACTGGAGGGAGGTCCTTAGCCCATAAAGCTCTGATCTAGGGATATTGGTGGCCCAACATACAGAGAAAGGCTCAGGACTACGCGAGAAAATGTGACCAATGCCAGAGATTTGCTCCCAACATCCATTAGCCTAATGGTATCCTTAATCCTTTGTCTAGTCCCTAACCATTTACTCAATAGGGACTGGATATTGTAGGTCCTTTCCCGAGGGCTGTAGGAAATAAAAGGTGGCTACTCGTGGGAACTGATTACTTCACCAAGTAGGTTGAAGCTGAGTCTTTGTAAAATATTAGGAATGTAGATGCCAAGAAATTTGTTTGGAAGAACATTATCACTAGATTTGGGATACCTCACACACTTATTTCAAATAATGGCGTGCAGTTTGATAGTAAAACTTTCAGAAAGTATTGTAGTGACTTGGGCATCACGAATAGATACTCCACACCAGCTTATCCTCAGGGAAATGGGCAGGCCGAGGCCGTTAACAAAGTTATAGTTAGTGGACTCAAGAAGAGACTGGATGATGCAAATGATAGATGGGTAGAAGAGTTGCCACACGTTTTGTGGACATATTGGACTACACCACGAAGATCCACAGGAGAAACGCCTTTCTCCATGACTTATGGGGCCGAGGCAGTGATACCTTTGGAAACTGGGTTTCCGACATTAAGGACAAGCTCTTTCAACCTGGATTATAACAATGGCTTATTGAAGAAAAGTCTAGACCTAATTGAGGAACGAAGGGAGAATGCAATGGTTTAGCTAGCTTATTATCAGCATAAGCTCAAACAGGGATATAACGCTCATGTGAAATCAAGGCCGTTTGCACCTGGAGATTTGGTATTAAGGAAGGTCTTAGGTAATGTGAAGAACCCAGCATAGGGGAAGCTAGGACCTACTTGGGAGGGACCATATAGAATCATTTCGGTTGCGGGCATAGGGGCGTATCGCTTAGCTGATCTAGATGAAAAAATTGTACAACGCCCTTGGAATGTAAATAACCTACGAAGGTATTACTATTAATGAAAGGCACTTTTGTCGTTTTTGTTCAATTATCATTATGTTGTATTTCGATTCATTATTCTAGGTATCAAATAGAAACTTGGTTATGCATGGCTCCTCGGACCACATACCTCGTGGAAATTGATATCTCATCAAATGTTAAACAGAACCTTAGTTACGTCGGGTCCTTGGACCTTCTACTTTGGGAAAATTAACATTTCAGTTCCTTGTTCTAGGTAACAAACAGAAACTTAGTTATGTATGGCTCCTCGAACCACATACCTCGTGAAAATTGATATCTCATTAAATGTTAAACTGAACCTTAGTTACGTCGGGTCCTCAGACCTTCTACTTTGGGGAAATTAACATTTCGGTTCTTTGCTCTAAGTATCAAACAGAAACTTGGTTATGCATGGCTCCTCGGACCATATACCTCGTGGAAATTGATATATCATTAAAAGTCAAACAGAACCTTAGTTACACTGGGTCTTCGGATCCTCAACTTCGGGAAAATTAACATGTCATTTTACTTTTCTAAGTACTTAATTAAGATTTGAATGAGCCTTGGTTTTTGGGCCATACACCATGGTAAATTTAATGGTTTATTTTATGCCCAAATAAAAATATCAAATCAAATCTTAAGCTATGCTTCTCTTATGTTAAGTTCAGGTATATTCATGCATGTTTAACTGTGTGCATTTCTAATATCACAGTTGCAATACATGAGTTATCTGCTAGTGATTTAAGTTGATAAAATAAGTGCAATTTCGTGTTGGATCACTGGCCTTGACCGAGGCATTATAAAGGTTTCCTTTTCATTAAATTCTTAGACTGATTACATTATGTATGTGATTTACATTGAAATAAATAGATATTTCAATGAAGGAAATTGTCAAAAAGTTAAGGAGCAATATTTTGAGTTCTTCATTGATTCTCTTAGTGAATACATTGGAAATAAAATTCTAAATAATATATATATATATATATATATATATATATATATATATATATATATATATATATATATATATATATATATAAGGTCTGAAAAAAAAAGAAAAAAAAAAGAAGGGTTAAAAAGAAAGGAGTCCTAACTAGCCTACGCCTTGAATTTTGGCGGAGGGTCCTGTTTGGACTTGTTGGCATCTTCTTTGGTTTTGTCCTCCTCCTCTGTTTGTTTAAGTTCTACTTCGAACGAAGTCTAGACTTGTTTGTTTTTGTCTTTTGCCACTGGTGGAGGAACCTTTGGCTCGGCCTGCTCGCTTAGGCGCTTTCCCACCCCCTCACCTTGTTCCTTCTCTTTATCAGAACCAGTAAGTTCTTTAGGGGATGGAAGAGGTTCTTGAAGGGGAGATGGTACTGCCGAAGGTGTTGCCTCAGAGGTAAGAGGAAGGTCTTCGATCACTTGGATATCCCTTGGAATCCAGATGTTCTTGGACTTCCTCAACTCAGAATCAGATGAAACTCCTGCCACATTTAGAGCTTCGGCCTAAACCTGTTGACAGTATTCCCTGCACAATTCTGCTAGTTCCTCGGTCAGGCGGGTTTCCGTTACCTTAACACCTTCGTTGTAAGCAGCCTTCTTGGCAGCCTCCATGGTTTCCTTGATGGTATGAGCCTCTTCCTTCGCTTGAGCAAACTCCTTATTTAAGTTAGAGTTTTCTTGCTGAGCTTTGGACAAGTCCTCTTCCTTTTAGCGCAAGAGTTTGGGTTGCCCCTCCACTTGAGTTTTGGTCGTTTTAGGGCTAGCCTCGGCACCGTTTCTCTCCCTCTTTTCATCTGCCAACTTCCTGGTCAGATCCTCGTTCTTCGCCAGGGCTTGGCCTAAGGCTTTCTCGGTCTCGACTCTGACCTGGAGTTCCGCTGTAGCCTTTTTCCGAGAGTCTTCCACCCATTTCTCTGTAGCAAAGACTTCTTGAATGGCCTGCATTGAAATGTTGAACAAACGCAT
Organism: Castanea sativa; assembly: GCF_040712315.1. Taxonomy (NCBI): domain Eukaryota; kingdom Viridiplantae; phylum Streptophyta; class Magnoliopsida; order Fagales; family Fagaceae; genus Castanea; species Castanea sativa. The sequence continues at coordinate 28,175,679 of NC_134022.1, forward strand.
TATTGTTGAAGCAAATTCAAAATGCGTATGAACGACTTTACGCTAAAAGATAATGAAAGCAATAAGATGGAAGTAATTCGAGGACACTCACCAAAGCCAAGTCCCTTTTAAGGGAGAGAAAGAGATGTGGCTGAGTCATCTTATCTAGAGCTTCCATGTCCTTCGGTAGGAGAAGAGGCTGCTTCAGAGCATCAGCCAGGTGATGAGCATGTCCTTGCTGGAACGCCTTGATACTAGACTGGCAAGAAATGGAAGCCCCGTCTAGTTTCAATGCAGGAGACCAATTGGCTTGCGCACGGCGTACCTCAGCCAGGTCACGGCTTTTCCCAATCTCTACAGAAGAGGCACATGTTTTACTTTTGCCTACTTTCTGTTGTTGTTATTGTTGCTTAAGTTTCTTTTGCCTCTTCATCTCTCCCTTCTCGGCCTCGTTCTTCCTCTTCTTTTTAGGGTCCGGGGCTTGAATCTTGGGATCAGTGGGAGGAGGAGGTGGCGGCAGTATAGGAGGGAGTTGCGACCCAATTGCGTCCTTCTTGGGAGCCTGTGTGCCCTTCCTGGTCATCAGCTTTCTAAGGCTAGACATGTCGTCTTCCTCGGAACTAGTGTCAGCCTGTGCTATTACCAAACCCTTTATGCCAGAAGTTTCTGTGGGCACATGTTCTTCGTCCGAGAGGATGATGAAGTGATCCTCTTGAGGTCTTTCAGCTTCTTCAGGGTGAAACTGATCAATTTCCTCTTCGAGCGATTGTTGTGAGGATGTTGGTTCTTTTCGGGTGGCTGATGCTTGAGAATGTATCGAAAGAGGGACGACAAGGATGGGGTGAGCATAGAGGATAACTAAGGGATCGTCTGGTAACTCGTTTTTGTCGAGAAAGCCCGGTCTTGAAATGTTTATCCATCTACGCCTTTTGTCACCTGCAATGATCGCGTTGCCAATATCCTAGAAGTCGTCTGATAAAGGGTCGTATCCTAATATCAGATAGGCTGCCCTCACTTGCAGATCTTTGTTTACGAACACTTCGAATCGAAGAATGCGATTGAGGTCAACGATGTTGCAAAGACTTAGACGAGGCTGTACGTGTTGTTTGTCTACAAGAACATCCGAGGAGACAAGCATGGTTAGAACAACAATAAATGCTAAATAAAAATGTAATAACATACAATGTAACCAGAAATGGTGAAGTTAATAGGACTAAGCCACAGGTTATGGAATCTAACTCCTATGGAGTCACACTTGGGTCTCCCCATTTGATTGAGCAATGAGGACTGTCAGACCAATTTCTCGAAGCGATTAGATAGTCATCTTTCATGCCTTTGTTGGATTTGGGAAGACAAGATATGAGCCTAACAATGCTAGATTTGGATTTAAGGTAATACCCTACGACTTTAAGTTTATGACACTCGTACACATAAACGACGCTGTGCCATGTGAGGTTCAGACCCATTTGCTCATTTAGAGCGTCGACGCAACCTAAGATTCTAAACACGTTGAGTGTACATTGATTTGGGCATAACCTATGGTTACATAGGTACTTGCTGGTTACTTTTTTCATGGGAAGGGTCATCCCACCATCTAGGAATGCGATAATGGGGATGATAACTTCTCCCTTTTTCCTAGCGTTACCTATGGCTTCTAAAGGGAAATATCTTAAGCCTACGTCTTGGGGAATATGGTATTTGGCCCGAAAACCCTCCATTCCGGCATCAGTATCTACCAGACACATGAATCTACCCATTTGGTGATGGTAAGAATGGAGATTTAGGGAAGGGGAGGATATGATTAATGGCCGAGGACAATGGCCGAGGAGATATGAATAAAAAAGATTGAGAACTTACGGGAAATAGGCAGACGATTCTTCACGAGCTTCTTAGAGGAAAGAGAATAGGTAATTCTTAGATTTGATTGATTTCTGAAGTGATAGGCTGGAATTCAGTTTCCTAGGCGTTTTGGCGTGTGGGAGGCGGCATTGAATCGGAGTTAGCCCGCTCAAATTTTGAGGAGGGATCCAAACCGTTAGATGCGCATCTCACCGTTGAATGTGGGGAACAAGATGTAACTTGCAGCTATTAATGCAGGTGCTACGGATTTCGAAGCGTCAGAAGCGGTGTAAAAGAAACGAAGTGACCCTTTTCACGTATGGCGATTCGCAAAGCGTGTGTAGGCTGTGATGGTGGTTCAAAACTCCACTTCTCTCCTCGGATGGGGAGAAAAATGAAGTTTTGTGGGGCTATTGTGGGGGTGAAATGATTAAAATATACATTTGGGCCTTGGGCTTGGTTTGGTGGTACAAGCCTGTCCAAGCAGAGCCTTCGAAGCCCACAAGTCGATTCGTGCTAGATAGATTGGTGAGGTCGTCCGAGGAGAGGCGTCTCCTCAGCCAACTCAGCTAAAGACTGTATGATTTGTCATCATGCTTTGGGAGAGAATTCTGGAAGGTCTGGTGGGTAATGATGTGTTTCATATAGTTGTGGAGAGAAGTAACGTATGAGAAATATCAAGAGAAAAAGCTATCACCACCGCATTAAAGACCTTTCACCTACCTCCCTGACCGCATTAATGGGAAAATGACCTCTGAACAGTAAGGTTCAGCCTTTCAGTTATTGTTTGAAGACTGAAAGAGGGCGGTGGATGGGACAAGTATCCCAATTGATAATTTGTGCTACACGTGGAAGATAAAGGGAAGAAGAAGGATGGATATAAAATAAAAAGGGAGGAAAGAGGAGGGGACTTTTTCTGCTTATTGATTAAGATACTTCATTAAAAAGAGAGAAAAGCAATGCCAATCATCCTCGGCTTATGTCCGAGGAGACCTTTCTGTTATTCTTATATTCTAATTGCGTAGTTGCGGCAATCTAGCCTGTTTGTTTGTTATCCAATATCCATAAACCTAGGTTTCAAGCCCACACTCTACAATTTTTATTATATAAGGCTCTTTGGGCCTCGGTCCATTTAGTGGTTGGATCGGGTACAAATTGTGCACTTACAGGATTATTTTACAATGTTGTGTTAATTTTTATGATCATGAATACTATTTTTTTTTTAAAAGGTCCATGATCATGACTACAACTGTTTTTTACTTGATGGAGAAAATGATGGGATGCTTATGATGAATATATGGCAGTTATAAACACTAGCAGTTTTAAATCTTTTAAAGTGATTACAAAACCTAACATTTCATTAAAATTTTTGTTTTTTTTAATAGTTCTATCTTTGGCTTATTTCCAACACTATTTAATAAAAATGTGATTGTGTTAATATAATTGACAAAGAAATATTTTAACTTTGAATATAAGAGTGTAACTTTTATTAGTTAGTAATAATTTAGCTATATTTTTTTCACATAATTTCATAATCTGTGTCGAGAAAAAAAAAAAAAAAAAACACTAGTCATTGGTAGCATAAGTGATGGGGAATGTAAGTGGCAGCCCACTTTGAAGACCTATAAAAGGCAAAAAACTGGTTCTAATGCTCAAACCTTAAGTTGGGATGTTTTAGATGATGGGACGCTCTCATGGGACCTAGCTTAGTCTTATTTTATTGCTTAGTTGTTGCTGAATCAGTTTTAAATAAGTTCTATTAGAATAAGGGCAATTTGGTAATTTCTAAAAATCTAGAAAGGGCTGTCCTTGGCTGTAGCAAAGGCCCATGAGTCTTATTTTATGTTTACATAGTATTAAGTCTTTTATTTAAGGCGAAAATCACATTTTCGTCCCTACATTTTCGTCCCTACATTTTCACGCAATTCCCACTTTGGTCTCTATCTTTTATGTTCACTGCTTTTAGTCCTTAAAATCAATAAAGCGATCTCGTTTTTGTCCCTACCGCCAGTGCCCTAACGACAAAGTCCTAGGTGGCAGACGAAACACCCTACTAGCTGACATGACGCTGATGTGGCACTGATGTGGCGATTAAAATATTATTTGGCATTTTTATATGCCATGTTAGCATTTTAATTTTTTTTTAAGTCATGTCAAAAAATTTAAACCAAAAAAGAAAATAAATTAAAAAACAAAACTTAAATCTAATTAAAAAACGGTTTCAAAAAAAATCTAATTAAAAAACAAACCTTTAATTTCTTAATTTTAATTTAAACAAAAAATGCAAATTTGATTTAAACTAAAAATTTAATTTCTCAATCTCATATTTTCGTGCATTTTATTTTTTCTTAACCAAACACAAAAATAAGCTGGAGCTTCCCAAATCTCAGATCAAATTAGATTCTCTTCTCCTCTCTCTCTGAGCTATTCCACAGCTACCATGAGCCACCACCAGCGATGGTTTTTCTCCGAACCTCTATCCTCGCTATCTCACTCTCTCTAATTCATCGTGCGGAATTGGTTTCTCCAACTCTCTCTCAATGTCCTTCTTCGCTCCACCGCTCTAGTCACTTGAGGTCCGATCTTGTCGCCTCAAGATCAACGCACCGCATACGGAGCTCTATCGTCAGATTGAGGCATGTAGGTCACAAATCGGTTGGTGTTGGCCACGATCTCTTTGATCTGGGTTTGTTTTTCCATGTGGGTGTTGGTTTGTTTTAAATTTCTGGGTTTGTTTTTTTTATGTGGGTTTGATGATTTTTCTGGGTTTATGGGTTTGATTTGTTGGAGGTTTCGGTGGAGGATGGTGTTTGGATGGAAAATGGGAACATCAACGGTGGTGGCCATGGCATGCATCAAGAAGCGAATCCATTGCCCATGAGTGGGTATCTTGGTTTGTTTGAAACTTGCATGAGTGGGTATCTGGGTTTGTTTGAGACTTGTGTGACTAAGTTTGTTCAAATTTGCGTATCCTTACTCTTGTTCTGGGTTTGTTTGTGTTTTTTTTTTTTTTGAGAGAACATGGAGTTATTTGTTTTTATGGGTTTTTTAGTGTGTTTGTTTCTGAAGAAAAATTATGGGTTTATGGTTTTGCTAGAGATTGAATTGGTTACTAGGTTTATAGGTTTATTTCTTCGGTTTATTTATGGTTTGGTTCGGTTTCTTGGATTTATTTCTTGTTTTTTTGGATTTGATGGAGTAGATTTGGTTGTTGGATTTAGATTTGGGGTTTGCTGGAGATTGGTTTATTTCATGGATTTAGGAAGAACACGAAGAACAACTTCAATTCTTACGAAAAAAAAAAAGTTTTGTTTTTTAATTTATTTTCTTTTTTGGTTTAAATTTTCTGACATGGCTTTAAAAAAAATTAAAATGCTAACGTGGCATATAAAAATACCAAATAATATTTTAATCACCACATCAGCGCCACGTTAGCTAGCAGTATGTTCCGTCTGCCACTTAGGACTTTGCCGTTAGGACACTGACGGTAGGAACAAAAACGAGACCACTTTTATACGGTGATAGAGTTGATGCTTTAGAAGTGACAATTAGAAAGTTGCAAGCTGCTGTCTTTCACAATAGCGAAATTACAGCCCATAAGTTTGTTGTGTCAAGTAGTGGTGTCAAGGATAAGGAAAAGCCCTCAAAGGAGAAATCTTGACAGTAAGGAGAAGATCTTACCTCACCTTCTTGTGTTAAAGCTGAAGGTAGGATTGCCTTCGAAACTCGAAAGGCCTCACCCTACACTTTGGGAACTGGAACAAAAACTGATGGAACAAAATTATTATGAGAGACGTGAGTATCGTGATGAGGCTGGAGATATAACAAAGAAAATTCATGTAGAAGTACCAGATTTTGAGGGAAGAATTGATCCCCAAGTATTTTCAGACTGGCTTGCTTCTTTAGAAAGATATTTTGACTGGTATGATATGTCCGACAAGAGAAAGGTAAGATTTGTTGTTATGAAACTTATTGGACAAGCTCAAATCTGGTGGACAAGAGTAGAGTATGATCGCCAATGCGCTAGGCAGCCTCAAATTGTTAAGTGGTATGACATGAAGCACACATTAAAACAAAAGTACTTGCCTTGCGATTATAAGGATGAACTCTTCGAACAATTGACTACTCTTAGACAAGGGAATATGTCAATAGTTGAATACATGAATAAATTTGAGGAGCTGAAAATTCGGTGTAAGGGAGTCAAAGATCCATGACAAACTTTGGCCCAATTTAAGTTAAGGTTAAGGGCTGACATTCGTAGCCAAATGATTACCCAGCGAACTTACACAGTTGATGAGGCATTCCAATTGGTGCCGAAGATTGAGAAGCACTTAAGGCAGCCCATTACTAGAAGATTTCCTACCCAAGCCGGAGAGACACCTTTAAGGAAAACTAACCTTAGGGCACCTACTATGCAGCCCAACTACAAAAGCGAATGCTACTATTGGTGATCGAAGGAAAAAAAGGTAAGGATCACAGTTTTAAGTGTGGGGAAAAGGGATACATGACATGGCAATGCCCAAAGAGGAATTTATATGTTGATGTTGAGGCTAAAGATGCACCTATTAGGGAAGATGGAGAGGGTATGACTCAGGCAACGAAATTGGACCTTTGAATGTTGATGATTTTAAAGAAGTGGAAAAAGATACATCCCTTCTTTTGGTTGTTAGGCGTATCCTTGTTGCACCTAAGCAAGAAGAGGATTGGAAACGTACTTCAATCTTTCAGACCATAGTACGTTGTGGGACTGAAGCTCGAATGCTTATTATTAATGGTGGCAGTGGCATGAATGTTGTTTCTAAGGCTACTGTGGAGAGGTTAAAGCTAACAACGAAATCACATCCAAAACCATACAAGGTAGCATGGATAAATAGCACTTCTATTCCAGTAACTGAACAATGCTTGGTTTCTATTTCGTGTGGACATTATAATGATTCTGATGACTGTAACGCATATTTTATTGGGTCGCCCTTGGCTTTATGATCGAGATGTGTACCATAGTGGAAAGAAAAATACGTATCAATTCATGTTCAATAATGAGAAAATTGTGTTAAAGCCTATGAGTGCAGAGAAAATGAAACGAAGACGAGAGATATCAAGACTAAGGATGTTGCTGAAACTCAGAAAATGCTTGGTATTATTGCTGAAGCTCAAAGCACACATCTGTGCTCTAACCAAGAAGAATTTTGAAAGAGAAAGTAGGAAGAGTGGAGTTGTATTTACTGTTATGGCCAAAGAAATGAGCAATCCAGCCCCCACAACACCTCAAGAAACATTTCCAAAAGTGTCTAAGTTGCTGTCAAAATTTTCAAATGTTGCTCCAAATGAATTTCCCAAAGATTTGCTACCAATGCGTAACATTCAACATGCCATTAACCTAGTACCTGGGTCACAACTACCCAATCTTCCAGCATATCGTATGAATCTATCAGAACATGAAGAGCTGAAAAGACAAGTTGAGGAGTTGCTGTCAAAGGGTTTTATTCGTGAGAGCCTTAGCCCATGTGTTGTTCCATCCTTACTTACACCTAAGAAAGATGGTAGTTGGCACATGTGTGTTGATATCCATGCAATTAACAAAATTATTATCAGATATTAGTTTCCCATACCTCGACTAGATGAGATGTTAGACGTGATGGGAGGTTCTACTATTTTTTCCAAGATGGATCTTAAGAGTGGTTACCACCAAATCAGAATAATGACTGGAGATAAGTGGAAGACAACCTTTACAACAAAGGATGGTCTCTATGAATGGATGGTTATATGCCATTTGGCCTTTCCAATGCACCTAGTAGCTTCATAAAGGTTATGACACAAGTGTTCTAAACCTTTATTGGCAAGTTTCTGGTTGTTTATTTTGATGATATACTTATATATAGCAAAACCAAAGAAGAGCACACCGCCATTTGCAACAATAATGAGGATTCTTCGACAAGAAAAATTCTATCTTAACATAAAAAAAGTGTTCCTTCATGACATATCATATGGTATTTTTGGGCTTTGTTGTCTCATCTATTTGGACTTTCTATAAGAGGTTTATTTCACATTTCAGTACAATTCTGGCTCCTATAACACATTGTTTAAAGAGGGAACAATTTTCTTGGATAGGGGTAGCAAGCAAAACTTTTAAGGAAGTGAAGAAATTAATGACAGAAGCGTCTATTCTTCGCCTACTAGACTTCTCTAAGGCATTTGAAGTCGCAAGCGATGCTTCAAATGTGGGGATTGGAGGTGTTCTAAGTCAATAGGGAGATCCGGTTGCATTCTTCAGCGAGAAGTTAAATAATGCTAAATTGAAATATTCAACATATGACAAGGAGTTCTATGTTGTTGTGCAAGCTCTACGTTATTGGTGTAATTATCTCATTTACAAGGATTTTATTTTATTTTCAGATCATGAAGCTTTAAAATATATCAACTCTCAAAAGAAACTGCATTATTGACATGGAAAGTGGGTTTCCTTTTTGCAAGAATATACTTTTGTTCTCAAGCACAAAGCTAGAGTTGAGAATAGAGCAGTAGATGTCTTGAGTCGAGTAGTTTATATACTTACTTCTTTGGCCGTATAGGTGACTGGCTTTGATCAATTCATTAAAGACTACTTTTTGTGTAAGGATTTCAGCATCATATATTCTGAATTATTGAATGGGCAACGAGCACAATACCCTGATTTTTCTATCCATGATGGTTACCCCTTTAAGGGAACTTGCTTATGCATGCCCAACACTTCTCTTAGAGAACAAGTGGTATGGGAATTGCATGCTGGAGGGGTCGCAAGCCATTTTGGGTGTGATAAGACAATTGCTATGGTTGAAGATCGTTTTTATTGGCCTAGTTTAGAGAAAGGTGTTGCGAAGGTTGGGTATCATTGGTGCATTTGTCAATTAGCCAAGGGGAGAAAGAAGAACACCGGTCTTTACACACCATTACCGGTACCTCATATTCCTTGGGAGGATCTTAGCATGGACTTTGTCCTTAAGACTTCCAAGAACTTTTAGGGGTCATGATGCTATATTTGTGGTGGTTGATAGGTTCTCAAAAATGTTGCATTCTATTCCTTGTTCAAAGACATCAAATGTTGTCCATATCACTACACTTTTCCTAAAGGAAGTTGTTCATTTACATGGGTTGCCTAAAACTATTATTTCTGATCGAGATGTCAAGTTTGTGAGCTATTTTTGGAAGACTTTATGGAGGATGCTAAATACAAGGGTTAAGTTTTCTTCCACTTTCCATCCCCGCACTGATGACCAAACAAAAGTTGTGAATCGAAGCTTGGGTGATCTTTTACGATGTTTGGTGGGAGATCATGTTGCTAATTGGGGCCAACTATTTCCTATTGCAGAATTTGCTTATAATAGTTCTATTAATAGATCTACTGGTTGTAGTCCTTTTGAGGTTGTTATTGGGCTGCAACCTAGAAAGCCCATTGATTTGATTAATTCACCTCCAAGTGCAAGATCAAGTGATGAAGCTGAATCTTTTGCTAGTCATATAAGGAGATTTATGATGATGTGAGAAGAAAGATTGCACTTAGTAACGAGGAATACAAAGCTCACGCTAATGTTTGACGACACTTTGCTAATTTTGAAGAAAGAGATATGGTTATGGTTCGTATACGACCTGAGCGGTTTCCTAAGGGTACTTACAAAAAGCTCCATTCCAATAATGCGGGCCCATACAAGATTGTGAAGAAAATAAGCTCTAATGCTTATGTCCTTGAATTACCATCGAATATGGGTATTAGTAACGTGTTTAATGTTGAAGATTTGACAATGTACCTAGGACATTCTGATCATGAAGATGAGGACCAGGCTATTGTTCGCTTGCCTCCAGCCCCTCACACAAAGGAAGACATTGATGATGTTCTTGATGATCAAATTTTGTCGACGAGAGGAGGTGGGTATTAGAAGTATTTGCTCAAATGGAAGAATCATCCTCTTTTAGAGTGTACTTGGATTACTATTGAAGAATTTCAACATATCAACTGTGACCTTTATGAGAGCTATCATTCTTTTTTCTCGCCAGTGTTGAGAATTTCCAGGTCGGGGAGAGATGATGGGGAACATAAGTGGCAACCCACTTTGAAGACCTATAAGAGGCAAAAAACTGGTTCTAATGCTCAAGCCTTAATTTGGGATGTTTTGAATAATGGGACGCTCTCTTGGGACTTTGCTTAGTCTTATTTTATTGTTTAGTTGCTGTTAGATCAGTTTTAATTAAGTTCTATTAGAATAAGGACAATTTAATAATTTCTAGAAATATGGAAAGGGCTATCCTTAGCCGCACTAAAGACCCATGAGTCTTATTTTATGTTTATGTATTATTAAGTCTTTATTTATTAGTATTTCTATTCATTCTATGAATAGGCTATTTAGAGTCCAAGTCCCACTAAGAAAATGATAACCATAGCCTTTATATAAAGGCTCTTTTGTTTTCATGTTATTGAAGAATATTGTGATTGATTAATAAAATTCAGCAGCTAGTTTTAAGTTTTGATTGTGTGATGCAAACTTCTTTGAGGTGTGATGCTAAGAAACCCTAGGTGTGATGCTTAGAAAGACCTAGATGTGATTGCCTAGTGTTTTTTTATGTTATTTTTTGTTTATCCCCTGTTTCAGCCCCAAAACAACCATCATCATTCATTCTTTTCTAATCCAAACTCTAACATCAACCCTTATTCAAGAATTCATCAAGAAACCTAATATAGTGCTGAACTTTTTAACAATCCTGCATCAATAGGGAGCAATGACATTCATGTATTTTTACTTTGTTGAGAAAGACAATCGTTTTCATATTCCCTTCGATCTGTTTTATTTTCTAGCCTTTAGGTTCCAAAGTTTGTATTGGTAGAGAATTATAGTCTATTAACTCATTAGCTATGGTAGATTATGGAGTGTGTTAATATGACTGACCACCAAACCATTTCAAGGTCTCTCTTTGCCTCCAATAAGAACTAGTGCGTTTTTACATAACCATATGAACCTAACAATGAAAGAGTTGCATTCACATTGAGACCACTAATAAAGACTTTGATCCACAAATGAACAAAACCTTGGGGTCTTTCCTAATCAAGGATTCTTTGTTAAGATATTGTGTTTTGCTAATAATGGATTCACCATTCACCAACAAGAAAACTAACACTCTTAAGTGATGAAACATATATTAGAGACAAGCAGTAGTTTTAGATTTCTAAGAGATGATTGTAAATTTGTAATAATCTTTGGATCTGCTCACATTGAGAGATAGTAGTAGAGTTTACTCCATGTATTGATTTGAGATCCATGGTGTGTGTATATATATATATATATATTTGGAATCTGCTCTAGAATAAATTTATGGATAAATAATCTTTACATAGAGGAGAAATGCCATTTAATTGTAGTGCATATATATTATCACATTAGTGCAAATTTTTTGTGCTATTCATAATAATTTATAGATTTCTAATCATTATATAGTGGAGAAATGCAATTTAATTGTAGTGCATATGTATTATCACATTAATGCAAAATTTATGTGCATAACATAGATTAGTAATATCTAAAAACTCAGTGGCGGCTCTAGAAATTTTGTTCAGGGTATTCCTTAGGAAGCATAAATTACACAATCTTATTACTTTTTAGCCTTTAGGTAATTGAGTTTGATTCAATGTTATTAATTACATTTCGTTCCGGCCGAAAAATACCCTGTCGATAAACAAACCGGAACAATAACCCACCCTATTCCACTTCGAAAAAAATTTCGGATCATTTCAGACTATTTCGGGTGTTTCGGTAAATACCGGCCAAAATTCAAGATTCGGCCAGCATGAAATTTGTGCTTAAAAAATAAAAAATTGTTCTTAAAACCAAAAAAAATTTCCATTTTGTAAACCAAAAAACCTCAAAAGGAAAAAAAAAAAATGAACAAAGGTACTTGTACAGCTAAAAAAAAATCATATTGAGAAATTTGAAACTCAAAACTTGAGAAGAGGCACTGCCGCACTGGTATTAGTAGAAGACAAAAGTTACGAACAAGGAGGAAGGTAACACGTAAATGTAAAAGTATAGATGAAGATGTGATAAAATTTAAAAGTATGAAATGTAAAAATCAAAGAGACAAAAGACGTATGTGGTTAAGAATAAATAAGAAAAAATAATTAAAAATGAGAAGTAAGTAATATATGTATTGTAAGGAAAAATAATACTGTAATAAAAAATAATTAAAAATTAAAAATTGTATTGTAATAAAAAATAATTAAAAATTAAAAATTGTATTATATTGAGCAGTGCTCAGTCGAAAGAATCTAATTATATATATATATATATATATATATATATATATATTTTTTTTTTCAGATTTTAGTTTTTTTTTTTTTTTTATAGCTTAAAAGGCCCCAAAAAATATATATTTTTATAAACTCAAAACAATAGAAAACTTTATTGAAACGAAATAGAATATCAATAAAAGACTGGGCATTAAGCCCAGCTTTTTTTTTTTTTTCCATTGGAAAAGGAAAACAGTAAACCATTAAAACATGTCCCTAGCCCTAGGGAAAGGACCAAAACAAATAGTAGCCTAGGCATTACACCCCTGTCCACTGCAACCCTAACAGACCTGTGCTGCTATTGAAATATCCTAATATATTATTAAGTTATTTAAATTATGAACCAAAACTTAATTTTATTAGCATAAAAAAAATTTCACGTAATCCTAATTTTTTTTTATGGTAAATAAATATAAAATTTTAAATTATTATATAAATTTTTTTTTTAAGATCAAGCGGTCCTAATTTTTTTTAAGGTAAATAAATATAAAATTTTAAATTATTATATATAGTTTTTTTTTTTTAAGATCAAGCGGTCCTAAGACCATCAGACAGTAAGGTAACGCCACCACTGTAAAAACTAAAACGTAACACTATGCTCATGTCTAACATATAATTTTTTGTCCATTTCAGTCACTTTGGTTCATTCAGTTCATAAACTTAAACTATAAAAAATGAGTTTATTAGTTATTTATGTATTCAAGTTGTTATGACAATCTTTTTCGGCCTTACCAAATGGTTGGTTTATTTGTTCTTAAGACTTCTTAATGTTATAATTTCTTAATGTTATAATGTCTATGAGATCCTAAATTTAAAATATCTTCTGCCCCCACCTAAAGGTCACCTCCAAAGAATTCCTCCCTTTAATAACCTAGTATATATGAATCAAAAGATTGCATACACCTAAGAGATTAATAAGATACTCGAAGAGGCCTGAATACCACTGTTTGTATTTAAAGATAAATAAGAACTCCATTCAGGTTATTCATTATTTGTATTTACTTAACATCAATGTTCTCTGTTTAGGTTATTAAAATGGTGGCAGTAAAGTTTTGATAATATTTGATAATTATTTAGGCGAGCAGTCTGCACCATACGTGGTGTTATGGAGTGCAGGAAAACAAGTAGACGGCAATAAAAGCATAGATGGCATTCTTTAAATACAAGAGAACAATATGGGGGTACAAATGCATAGGATAAACAGGGGATTGCAAGTGGATCATGAGGGATCTTCTGGTAGAGAGGCTGCTGCAAGACGGGATCGATTGTGAGAAATTCCCAGCAGATAACAAGGTAAGTACCACCAAGGTAGGACCAAAATTCCCTCTATCCATGAATATGACTCAGGTAATTGAAAGAGTGAAGGGAAATCCTTGTAAGAGATGCATTCAATTTGAGTACACTTGCAGTTGTCATTGCCATTGCCAGTTTCATTGCAACGGTCTAACCATAGCCACTTGCTCAGCCCCGTGTTTGGCGCGTGTTATAAGATTTGCAGTCCAAGCATTTCTGAGCCACAACATGGAACTGTACCTTTGATTTTTTACCACAGTCATTGCAAAGGATCCAAACCTGCAAAACAGTATTTCCATCAGATTTTCATATATAGTAATTGCCATTGATAGTGTTCAGGTTTTCCTCTTTGACCAGAGGATTGAATGAGAATGTGCAGGAACTGCATGGCAGGTTTCCTCACACTGGCCCTTCCTAGACTAAGAACATGAGGTTGAACCAGGGTTTCCACAAAGATATTAAACTGCTAGAATGGCATAGAAAATTGTATAGAGCTCTGGTTTAAATGTGATTTACTTCTGAACAATGTGAATGGTGAAAAAGAGAAACATATCAAACCCCAAAAGTAATGTCGATTCATTGAGATTAATGCTTAGTTGAGTTGATTAAAATCAACATGAGAGAGGGAGAGAGAGGACTCACCATTTTATTTTGATAAGGTTCTGGCATAGGTGTCGCTGCAATTTCCATGTCAATTTTCTCCCATACCTTGGACATATCACAAACAGACTTGGAGCAAAGAGGGCAAGCAAACCTGTTCAATGAAGAATACAATATGGAGATGATCAGTAAGATTGTACAGCTTATAGTAAAAATAAGAAAAAAGAAAAAAGTGCCAGCACTCACTGAAGATGATCCCGCATTTCCTTCAAGCAGTATTTGTGAATAGTGTGACCACATGGCAGAACAGTCACATCATTTCTTGACTCGAATAGATACTGCAGATCAACATATTATCATGCTTACAATTCAGCTTTGATCATGCAGAACAAATATTACATCAACTAGAAAATGAGAGGAAGCTAGCGTGTATTACCTCAAAGCAAACAGGGCAGTCATGATGCATAGCTCCTTCTACACATGGGTGGCTGTTCTTCAACAGAATTGAGTAGCAACAACCTTCATCATAATCAAATATATGATAAGAAAAATTAGATAACAAAACACATGGAATAATAACACATAAGCTCCCAGCTAGGATTTTAGGTAATAAGAATAACAAGACAAGAGTAGCTTACCACACTTGGAGCAGTGGAAGAAGTTCTCACGCCCTCCGATTCTGTCACAAAAAATAAAAATATAGGTTATGACCAGAAAAGAAATTCAAGCATGATGAAATAGAACGCAAGTATTAAAGGAGGATTATGTGCTGGCTGTTGGGGACTTTGGGGGGCAGTATCTCCTAAAAGTTGTGGAGATGCAAAGGTGATAAGCAATCCCTTGATTACAGAGTTAGCATTTCCACTTTCTGGGGCTCTTCGCACCCACATACATATTTAGGGAAAGGCAATGCCAACACACCATATCTTTTTTTTTTTTCATCTTTTAGATTCTTGGTCTCATTCTTTAACTCTACTGAATCACGCACTATGATCAGCTGTAATTCTTCCCTAAATATGCTCTAAGGCCTAACCAGATTGAGACATGACCAAGCATACCTGCAAATTCCACAGCCATTGCAATGATACTGTTTCTTGGATGTCTGCAACATATGAAAAACAAGACAAGTAATTAAATCAATTCCTTGATATGAATTACTGTTGTAAAAGATATCATGAGTGTTGACAACAGGGCTGAAATAAGACCAAGTAACAAGGACGACAAAATCCATGTCTACACAATTGTCGTTAAATTTCATTAACGGGTACACCATCTGTGACACCAAGAAGATGCACGGAATCGACAACCATGCTGAGGTCCTTGTTACTTTCTTTTTTTTTTTTTTTTGGGGAGAGGAGGTTGAAGGAAAAGATTGATTACATACATCATCATCAAACAACTTGCAAGTCTCGCAGAAGTATTTCCCCATACAGACACCACAATTAATACATACTTGCTGAACCTGTAGTAGCAGCAACCAACACATTGAGCAACTTGAGTTAGAAGTAGTTACTTCTAAGAGATCAACCAAAAAATATATATCTTTCAAAGAAAATAAATCTTTTAAATTGAGTAGACTATGTTTTTTGTCTTCAACTATGATCATCTCCTAGTTAAAAGTACAAACTATGGGTACACAAATTGACTAGCAAGCCACTTTTATGAATATTAAATTCATAAAGTTCTGTGATATTGCATTCCCTTTTTTATAAGTGGTTATGAGGGAATGATGGAAAACAATAATACAAAGTAATCTCTGCTCACCTCTTGTTCGGTGCCACATAGTGAACATATCACCTGAAAATATTTAACAAGGAATACTTTGTCAGTGTCAAAGAGGTACTAAAACCATGAAGAATGCATAGAAAAGCCAGAAAAACAAAAGCTAGTAAACTTGTGAATGATTTCTACCTGTTTGACTTGATGGCGTGGAATTTCATGTCTATGCTTTTGATCAACATTAATGCTATTCTGTACAACAACAGAAAAGTTAAAATCCATTGCTACTTAAAAAATCACAAAGTATTCATTAAAAAAAAACACATAAAAAATTGTTTAAGGATGACCAGTTAACTCACCTTTGCCTCATTATGACAATGACGACAATCAAATATCTCATTGCAACAAGGAGCTCTAATGCGGCACCTTCGCCGATAATGTGAACATCTGCAATAAATGTTGCCAAGTATTAAATATCAAGAAAATAGAAAAGATAATTTAGATAAAAATAAATAAAATAGAAAAGATAAGGAGATGCAAATCCAAACAAGCAGCTAAACGAGCAAGACTTTACCCATATTGCATAAGTCCTTTCTCAAATTCTTTGGCAGTTTTTGTAGAATCTACTGATTCTTCTGCAATCATGCAATCCTGATTTGACTGTTCAGAGTAGACAGCTTCCATTTCCTTCCCTTTGAAGGCTATATGGTGTATGTCTTGAAGCGCAAAATGTTGAGACTCAGAATGATTAATTGCCATAGCCAGATCGCCCATTGGATACTTTGGATAGAATTATAAATTATCTAGAATCTGGCAATAAGCCTAGAGCACCTGCATAAAGGAAAAATTTAGAAATTATTCTAAAACTTTGAAAGACAGTCTCAGTCACCCGACCATGCCAGCCAGGCAAACACCGCATGCTACTGTTGATTTCTTCTACACAGCTGCAGACCAATGGAAATCAGCAACAACATAATCCAAGTAAGGTTGAAGTGCTCCAATCAGCAATACTCCAAGACAAGGATTCATCAAAACAAGTAGATCTATAAGAGTCCCATATAACGGAACTCCAGAGCCTCCGTCTGTGTATACTTTATAGAAACGAATAGCATGGCATGATCACTTCTTGATTGGAACCAAATCCACTATACTGGATACGACCAATAGATGCCCCAACCTAAGGTAAAAGCAATACATCACACAATCAAATGTGCTCCAGAAAGCAAAAAAGAAAATTGAGGGGTAAGTGAGAATGAAGAAAAGTGTCATTTTGAGTGTCCGACAAGGACAAGCCTACCTCAATTGGCATCTCTGAACCAAGTCTCCATTGAGAACTGTACTTACCACAATCTTAAAACCTTATGTCAAAGGACTTGAGAGGCTTCTCCCCACTCACAATTCAGTTCATCTGTGTCTTAGAAAATCCTCTCATTATCTACTGACATGGATTGTAAAATTGATAGGTTTCAATAACAGTTTAGGATTTAGGAAGGGGACAGAGAGACCTAATGCCATTTTGATAAGGGTAGAGCAATGAAACTAAGGACCACTAAAAGAGGTGATACAGTTAATTACCCATTTCCCAGGCGTTTTTACACTTTATATTGGCCCACTCTAGAGTTTGACAGTGTGAAGAGTTCCTATTGAATGGCAGAGA
The DNA here is from genome assembly GCF_040712315.1 of Castanea sativa. Classification (NCBI taxonomy): domain Eukaryota; kingdom Viridiplantae; phylum Streptophyta; class Magnoliopsida; order Fagales; family Fagaceae; genus Castanea; species Castanea sativa. The sequence continues at coordinate 28,193,075 of NC_134022.1, forward strand.
TGGTGGAACCTAACAAATGCTGTTTGTTTGTCCAGCATAATTTTTCTTTTCGTAGAGTTATTTTTTATTTTTTATAAAGAAAAATTCTCCTCTCCCCTAATCTAAAATCTAATAGATGTCTCCCTTAATCTAAAATCTAATAGATTTGTGTGAAGCTCACTCCTAGACGCTTGAACCCGGCACTTATCCCCCACCCCCACAAGAACTAATACTTGGTAAGAGAAGAAGATGGAAAGACCGAGCACAGACCACGGGGCATAAAAGAAGTGGCTCTTTATTAGCTGGCTTTTATTTAGACAGTCAACACAAGATAGCTTACTAGAGATAGAATAGTTGTTTATGCTATTCCACTCAATTTACATTTTCACGGCCATTAGCATGAACAGCTGCAGTAGTCGTTAGCCTAAAAAATGCACCAAGTATCACTTACAATCCAAAATGCCTCAAACGTTTATAAAGAATTTGTAAATATCACAAGATACATTGAGCAACGTTACAGAAATGCTGAGTTATTGAGTAGTGATGTTTTCTATTTCCGGTACGTAATTTTTTGTCCATAAAGACACTACCAAAACAAAAATGTATATTTTTTCCGGTACCTAATTTTGTGTTCATAAAGACACTACCAAAACAAAAGGCTTTTTCACCCTCAGCTTCCTAAGTCAGTAAGTTGCTTCATGAATTCACTTTAGTTCTATTTATATTTGCAGTAACTCTTTTGTGTCCATAAAGCTACTTCCAAATAGGCACAAAAAAAAAAAAAAAAGCCATTTTAACCCGACTTCCAAAGTTATTTTTTCAACTACTTGATGTCATGTTTGTTCTGATCATATTTGTAGTTTACTTCCTTCCCCCATTTCTTCCTCCTCCTCTTAATTAGAGGTTCACAATATTGAGACGTATTAGCAAGAAAAAGAAAAAAAGACACACAATTAGGGTGTGTGTTTCTAAATTCCCTATGCCATTGCCATTATAAAGGTTCATTCTTTGTTAATTAAATTAATCCTAATAATACCCCAATTGAATGATGAGTTGTTGTTTCCAAACACAATACTCTCTCATGATGCAATGTAATTATTTCATAACACCTTCAAGGAAAAATACTTCAGCTGTCGGTTTCTCCATTAATAAAGAATTCAATACACCGAAAGCAGACATAATTTCGACTACTATATCTGCTTAATAGTAATATTTAATTTAACGAAATCAAAGTCAAATGAAAGGCTGGTGCCTCCTTTACCAACAGAGAGTTTTTCCTAGAAAGATTACTGGAGCAATATCAACCCTACTAAGGAACTGCTTTATTGACTTCCAACAGAATGCAAACAATCGAAGAAGTTCCTAATATGCTCACAAAACTACAAACGATATTTGCCACATAAAATATCAACTCCTGAAAAAAGCATCGATAATGATATCACGCAACGACAAAAAAAAAAAAAAAAACTACTGAAACAAGAAATCACCACACGCGTCAAACACATGAAATAACTCGCGCAGTGCTCTCTTCCCGCGTAGATTTAAAAACCATACAACATGTAAAGATAACCAGATCACAGAAAATGCACCAAGACAACCGTATCACCACACTAATTGAAATTAAACAATCATAATCTAGCAGAAGAAAAAAAAAAAAAAAAAACTCCGAATGGAGCATAAATCAGCCATAATCTAGCAGAAAAAACTTTGAACCGGGCATAAATCAGCAATGACCAGAAAAATTAAGACAAAGATTGAATACGAAATTCTCACAATTACTTCAACCAAAAAATAACGTCCACAGCAGTCCACGCATTGCAATTCAATTTCATACACAATCATAGCTCAACCAAAATTCAATTTCATACACGCAGGCACGAAAAGAAACAATGACACTCTAAATTATCCAATTTCATCAATTTGACCCTAGTGTACTGTTTGGCCACTGAGAAACCTAAGCGTAAAAGGGAAAAAGGAGTCCAGAGCTTTGAAACCTTATATTCTCCGTGTAATCGTTCCAGAGAAGAAACTTTAAATTTCGTTATCTAGGCAACTAAACCAGAAAATGCAAGATTTCAAATCAGTTTCTCTCTCCTCAGCTGAATTTTCTCAGAAACCAAACAAAATCTAACGAACACAAAAGAAACACAAAAACAAAATCGGTAATTACATTACCTAAAAAAGAGCTAATTTATATAATAATAAAAAAATAAAAAACAGAGCCACTCAAAACACGATCAATTGAAAGAAACTAGTATAAAATTATACGAATTAACAACAGAATGACGAACTTTCAATCTGCGGAGAGAGACGTCTCGGTCGCCAATTCGAACACTGTGAGATTGATCCAACTCAGTCTTCGTAGCTCCGATTCGCCTTTGCGGTGACTCGCTGACGTTTTGAGTTTGCGAGAGAGAGAAAGAGAGAGAGAAACAGAGTTCAAAAATAAAATATGAGAGAGAAACAAAGTTTGGTAGAGGAAATTCGAAAGCGCGTAGTATTTATAGCTCTGAACAATTCTGTTTCTTCCAGAGCTTTCTAATAATTTTCGAAATTACTTTTATACCCTCGTTTGTCTAAAAATATCTTCTACTTTTAAATTGAGACTGTAGAACATTGCCACTCACAGCCGTCTAATCTAATTTTGTTTAATCAAACGGCTGAAATCGAGGATCGCTTGTTTTGTAGTTATTCTTTTCTGAATAGTCGGTCGTCTTGATAAGTGTGCCCTTGCTGGAAAGCCATCTGTTATATTTTTCTCTGTCAGGGAAAAAATTAACGGCCAGGATCTGAAGTTGAGCTTTCACAGACGTGATTACTGCCTTTTTTAAAGAAAGTTGAGTTTTTTTTTTTCTAAGTAGTAACGAATTGGAAGATGACGCGTGTTACTAAATTCGGTTTACGTTACTGTAATTTGACACCTGTCATATAGCCCGACAGTCGGTGGGCGGAAGTTACGGAATATGACGTGGAAGGATTATCATGATATTAATGTAATCCTCTCTTGGCATGACCTGTCAAATTTCTATTCGTACAATGAATTAAATATATATTTTTTAATTTGTACTTATCCACTAAACGTGATACACAATGATTACATAGATTTTTGCCCAAAGAAAAAAAAAAGTCAAAAACTATATTATCTTCTTTTATTTTTACTTTTTGATAAGATTCTTTTATCTAAAAGAATATCCTATATAATATCATATACTATGTTCATTAAAGTCGTATTATATATTATATAATAAAAATTGGGCTTGATATTATGATTGCATCAAGTTATTTTACCACAATGCAGAATTTTTTTAAAATTTTAAAAAATATGTAATTTTTTTTCTATAATTTCTAAGTTGATAAAATATATCTTAACTTCTTTTATAATTCATGTAATTTTTACATATTTTTTTAAGGTAAAGTTGTGAGAGATTTTAGAATTTGAGAAAGATATAATTAAATAAGTTAGAGATAAAGTTGCTTCATGCGATATAAATCTTAATTTGATTACAATTGAATTACATTTGCTGTGCTTAATATGTCTCTGTGCCGTTTCTTTAAGGATTATGTATTCAAATTGATTAAGTTTGAATCCAAGAGAAATTTAGTTGATCTAAAACTATTTAAGAATGCTAAAATCAATCAATAAAAAAAAAAACCAAATTACTACACACAAAAATAAAATAGATATAATTTTTTTTCTTGTCTTCTTTTCCTACAATTTCTAAATTGATAAAAATCTTAATTTAATTACAATCCAAATTCTTTTATTCATCTATTTCTTCTTAATTTGATTACAATCCAAAATCTTCATCTTCATCTTCATCTAATCTTTTTTTTTTTCATTTAAATTATATTACTACACCTATTAGCTACAATTTTGTTTGGATTAAAAAAAACAGCAATGTGATTATTTTTCACACCTCTACAAATTAAGTTTGAATCCAAGAGAAATTGAGTTGAACTAAAACTCTACGAAGTCCACTCTACTCTACTATTTAAGAATGCTAAAATCAATCAATAAAAAACCAAACCAAAATTAAGTGAAGAACTTCAGAAGGAAGGATTAGTTGAGTTCAGGGGGTTCAAATGAATCCCTTGAGCTGTAATTTTTTTTATAATATATAATTGTAAGGTCACAATTTGCACTTAAACCCAATAGTAGAGAGGGTATGGCCCAAAGAACCCAATACAATAAATTTATAGAAAGTGAGTTCTAAATCTGGTTGTTTATGGGCTTAGTTAACGACAGTAAAGACTCCAAATCATAAAACAATAGTGATTGACAAGTTTGTATGATGAAAAACCGTCTTCGGACTCAAGCTGAGGAGCTAGATCTTATACCTCTTTCTTCTTTAAATGAAGATTACAAAAATATTCAGTCTACAATGTTTTCTCTCTTTTTTCTCCGATCCCCCTTCTTGAATGTCTTTTCTTCTTTTTATATCATTTTTCTTCGTCTCTACCTCCTTCACTTATGGATCAGATTACTGATTTTGATACTTGTCTTATCAGCCCCTCCCTGAAGTCTTTGGAGGTAGCTGTAAAGCTGAACCCTAATGTTCAGCCATCATCTCCTCATTAATGCGGCCAGAAAGTTAGCTGCAGAGCATTCAATGCGGTGGCAACAACTTTTTCCTTAGATATTTCATGGTCCTTCCTTGTCCTATACTCTTACCATGTACATCCTTATCGACAGGACTTCCTAGAAGGTTACTTCTGGTAAACAGACTATCCTTCTCAACCTCCCCTTTATTCTGTCGAGGAAGTATTCTACCTCGGACCATTTTCTTGGACGATCTTAGTCAAACTCTATCTTTTTATTTTCCAACCCGGACCTTTGAGGAGATATTTTCCCATTTTCGGACTTCCTAATGTCTTCGGATTGGGCCACTGGCCCAGTACATACATAAATATTTACTCCAGGGCCCATTGACCCTACAATAATATTTTTTATTTTTTATTTTTCCTCCTAAAATGAAAATGTGAACACCTTGATCTTAAAATATTTTTAAGTTCAGTTGAAATAAGGTTAAACATGATATTCTTAGCAATATCTTGGTCTTCTTAAACATTAAAAAAAAAAAAAAAAAAAAGCCCAACAACAAAAGTAAAAATTTGTTCATCTTAAACCTCAATTTAAAAAAAAAAAAAAAAAAAAAAAACTAATAGAAAATTCTTAGTTTACATTATATTATCAATATAAGATACATTGTTTCTAAAAAAATGTGTATTGCACATTTTTTTGCAAATTAGTATAATACTGTACACATTTGTTTGGTTTACCATGTAAATCTTACATTGATAGTACAATGTAAACACATAATTGTCCTAAACTAATAGATTAAAGTATTTTAAGTAGTGATAATCAAAGTTCACTTAATGAAAATAATTAATATGTTTGTGGGGAGTAAAAAGATCCAAGTGGGCATATGGGCCTTTGGACTGTAGCAAGGAGGGCCGACCTGCTCTTAGGCTAAGAATTTGTTAGTACTGCGAATCGGCCCATACGCCAAGGGTCCGAGGACACATCCGAGGGTAAGTTTCTCCTCTGATAGACCCAGGAGAACTCGGAGCTTCACTATGAAGGTCAAGACAATATTCCGGAAAGACTGTTGGTTAAAAGGGGGAAACCCTGAACCTTCGAGGTACACCGGTGTTAGAAAAATACCAAAAGCAAAGGCTGCCACCTCCACATTAAAGACTCTGCACCTACCTCCCTGGCCACATTAATGGGGAAGTGGCCCCTGAACAGTAGAACTGAAACTTCTGGTCACTATTCAAAGGCACTAAGAAAAGAAATATCTAGGAGAGAGGGGGTTGGAGCAACACGTGGATAAAGCATCAGGAAAAGAAGTATTTAAGGGGGATGAACGCCAAAGAAAGGAAGCGGTCTGTAACTAAGAAAGAAATTAAGAATTAAAACTTTTAAGAAAGAAAGAGAAATAATACAGAAGTAGTCCTCGGCCTATGTCCGAGGAGGCCTATTTGCAATTATTATTTGTTATTTACGAGTGTTTGTAACTCTTAACCTGTTATCAAGTTCTCAGTACCTCTAACCTAGATTTCAAGCCCACACTCTACAAATTTGATTATTTAAGGCTTATTGGGCCTGAGCCCGTAGTTGTCTTTGGGATCCAGGTGCAATTGTGCACTTACAATTGGTGCCATCTGTGGGAAATCCAATCTAGAAGGAGCTGGGACACTATGGCAGGCCTAGGCTCACACCATGCAGAGTCTCAAGGATCATAACCTGAGGATCTTTTCGAGCGTCTTGAACGTCGAAGGGATCATGAGGGAAGTGTCCATACAGAATACCCCAGGGCTAGCCATACTCATGGCGGGGGTAGCGCCACCCACGAGGATGGTGCTAAAGCCATGCAAGAGGAGATTAATCGTTTGAAGAGAAAGCTACGCCGCGCCAGACGTAGGTCTTCACCGTCCTCATCTAATCCTTCCTCAGAGGAGGTCCGGAGAGGTAGTTATGGCTCAAGGTCATGCTCACCCCCCAGCGCAATGTCCTCTTGTAAGGAGGACGACCAGCCAGCTCACAGGCGCAAGAAACTTCCTTCCAGGGGCTTGGGGAACGATGCTATGAGTTGGGCGTTGCACCAACTCTCCAAATCTCTATTCTCATGGAGGATTGAGAAGGGGAGGCTCCCCAGGAGATTCACCCAGCCCACCTTTACCATCTACAATGGCCGGACTGATCCGGTGGAGCACGTGAGTCACTTTAACCAGAGGATGGCGGTACACTCTCACAACGAGACCCTGATGTGTAAAGTTTTCCCCTCTAGCTTGGGACCTGTTGCTATGAGGTGGTTCAACGGCCTTAAATCGGGGTCTATAGGTTCGTTTGGGGAGCTTACTAGAGCATTCGCTTCGCGGTTCATTACGTGTAGCAGAGTACCTCGGCCATTAGACTCGCTGCTATCCATGACCATGAGGAAAGGGGAGACATTGAAAGCATACTCCGACCGTTACTGGGAGATGTTTAACGAAATAGATGGTGACTTTGATGAGGTGGCGCTCAATACCTTTAAGGTAGGTCTTCCTACTGATCACGACTTAAGAAAGTCTTTGACTAAAAAGCCCGTCCGCAACGTACGTCGCCTCATGGATCGTATTGATGAATACAAAAGGGTAGAGGAAGACCAGCAACAAGGAAAGGGAAATAAGAAGGTTATCTCGCAGGAGAGAAGGGATTTCAGGTCGGATAGACACCACAATAACAAGCCGAGGAGAGATTATACCAGGCAGTCCGGTTCGGTAGCACCTCAGGCCGTGAACACTGTGTTCCGAGAACCAGTGCACCAGCTATTGGAGAAGGTTCATAAGGAGCCCTTCTTCAGGTGGCCTAGCAAGATGGCAGGAGACCCCACAAAGAGGAATCAGAACCTCTTTTGCCAGTACCATCAGGATGTGGGCCACACTACCGAGAATTGTCGGACCCTTTGGAACCACTTGGAGCAGCTTGTCAGTGAAGGAAAACTGAAGCAGCACTTGTGTCAACCTAGCGGGCAGGGCAGTCAATCCGGCTCAAACAATCAGAGGAATAATTCATGTCGGCCGGCGTTAGGAACAATTAATGTTATTTTTGCTGCACCTGGCAGGACCGGCTCAGGTCCCACCAGGGTGATGGCAGTTTCACATCCTCAGGCCGAGGTGTCAGGCTACAAGCCGAAGAGGTTGAAGCTGAATTTGCCCGTCTTGGGATTTTCCTAGGAGGATAAGGTGGGAACTATCCAACCCCATGATGATGCTCTTGTAGTTACTCTTAGGATAGGGAACTATGATGTAAGGAGGGTGATGATTGATCAGGCCAGCGGTGCAGATATCATGTACCCTGATTTATTTAAGGGGCTAAAGTTGAAGTTAGAGGATCTCACTCCTTATGATTCGCCACTTATAAGCTTTGAAGGAAGAGCCGTTGTGCCGAAGGGACATATTCGTTTGCCCATTCAATCTGGTTCAGAAACGGTTGAGGTGGATTTCATTGTGGTTGACGCGTACTCCCCATATACAGCTATCCTCGCCAGGCCATGGCTGCACACCCTAGGAGCAGTCTCCTCTACCTTACATGTTAAGGTCAAGTTCTCCTTGGGAGAATACGTTGAAGAGATCCTCAGCAGTCAATCGGTGGCCAGACAATGCATGTCGGCTGCAGTGCTGCACCAGACGGAAGCCGAGTCTTCGGCTTTGATCACCAAGGACTTATAGCAATTAACAGCTCCTGATGCACCTGGAGTGGTGACAGGAGAGGAGGCTCATTGTGAGGAGTTAGAGAAGTTTTTGATAGCTGTTGACCCAGGGAGGTTCTTCCAAGTCGGCATGCGTTTGCCGCATCAGGAGAAGATAGAGTTGTTGGAATTTCTGAAAGACAATATCGATGTTTTTGCGTGGGATCCTTATGAGGCTCCAGGCGTAGATCCGAGCTTCATTTGTCATCGTTTAAACGTCAACCCTGCCATTATTCCGAGAAGGCAGCCACCTCGGCGTTCTTCCAAAGAACATTCCGAGGCTGTGAAGGAAGAGGTGCTCAAACTCAAGAGGGCTGGGACTATTAAAGAAGTTTTCTACCCCGAATGGTTAGCGCATACGGTTGTGGTTAAAAAGAAGAATGGAACGTGGAGAGTATGTGTGGACTTCACAGATTTGAAAAAGGCTTGCCCCAAGGATTTGTTCCCAATGCCGCGTATTGATCAACTGGTGGATGCCATTGTCGGACATCCTCGTATGAGTTTTTTGGATGCCTTCCAGGGTTACCATCAGATTCCATTACCATTGGAGGATCAGGAGAAGACTGCTTTCATTAATCCAACAGGGAACTACCACTATAAGGTCATGCTATTTGGGTTGAAGAATGCTGGGGCTACCTACCAAAGAATGATGACCAGAATGTTTGAACAGCAACTGGGGAAGACCATTGAGGTATATGTGGATGATATGGTGGTGAAGAGTAAAACAATACATTCACACGTGAAAGATCTGGCCGACACCTTTCAGGTGCTAAGAAAGTACAAGCTGCGCCTTAACGCCTCAAAGTGCTCTTTTGGCGTGGGGTCTGGAAAGTTCTTGGGATACATGATTATTCATAGAGGCATAGAGGTAAACCCAGCACAGGTTAAGGCTATTCAGGATTTGCAGCCGCCTCGGAACCCAAAAGAAATCCAGAAATTGACCGGAATGATTGCCGCACTAAACAGATTTATATCTCGGTCAGCTGACCGGTGCTGTCCTTTCTTCCAGTTGCTGAACAAGTGGAAAGGGTTTCAATGGACCAAGGACTGCGTGTTAGCTTTCCAACAGCTTAAGCAATATCTTTCTTGGCCACCCATTTTGTCTCGCCCCGAGGCGGACGAGGTTTTGTTTGCTTATCTGGCAGTGGCCGTCCACGCGGTCAGCCTGGTCCTTATAAGAAATGAAAGCGGGGTACAAAGACCGGTCTACTACGTTAGTAAGTCTTTGAATGAGGCCGAGGTGCACTACCTACTCTTGGAGAAAGCACTTCTGGCCATAGTTCATGCCACGCGGAAGCTTCCTCATTATTTCCAGTCCCATACGGTGGTGGTTCTTACCCAATTGTCTCTCAAGGCGGTGTTATGCAATGCCGATTACTCTGGTAGGGTGGCAAAGTGGGGAACCATTCTGGGAGCCTTTGACGTTAAATACAAGCCTCGTACCTCGGGGAAGGGCCAGGTCCTCGCTGACTTGGTGGCAGAGTTTACCGAACCATTGCTAGAAGAAACTCTGAAAGAAGCACACATGGATGGAAAATCAGTTGGTGTTGTCACGGCCGCAGCCCTTCCGACTTGGAAAATGTATGTGGATGGGGCAGCTAATCAGAAAGGGTCTGGTGTCGGACTTGTCCTGATATCCCCTAAGGGAATTATCTTCGAAAAATCTCTAAGGCTGTCATTCTCGGTTACTAATAATGAAGCCGAGTACGAAGCAGTCTTGGTGGGCATGAACATAGTACATAAGATGGGTGGAAAGGAAGTCCACGCGTTATCGGACTCTCAGTTAGTGGTCGGCCAGGTCACGAGGACCATGGAGGCTAGGGACCCAAGAATGCAGGAATATTTGGCCCAAGTCAAGCGTCAGCAAGCTGAATTTGACTCCTTCGTCTTAGCTCACATCTCTAGGAGTGGAAACACCCATGCCGATTCTTTGGCTACGTTAGCAACGTCTTCGGCTCAGGGTTTGCCCAGGATTATCCTTGTGGAGGATTTGCTAGAGCCAACTCTTACCGCTGTCAATGCGGCTCGCATCCATCTAATAAGGCTTGGACCTAGTTGGATGGACCCGGTCGTATCTTTTCTTAAGAACGACATCCTTCCTGAGGACAAGTTTGAAGCAGATAAGGTATGTCGAAAGGTGCCACGTTTCTGGTTATCCGAGGATCAGAAACTGTACAAACGATCCTTCTCGGGACCGTACTTGTTGTGTGTACACCCGGAATCAACAGAAACGCTTTTGGAAGAATTGCATGAAGGGATTTGTGGAAGCCACACTGGGGGAAGGTCCTTAGCCCATAGAGCCCTGACTCAGGGTTATTGGTGGCCTAATATGCAGCGGGAGGCTCAAGACTATGCCAGAAAATGTGATCAATGCCAAAGGTTCGCCCCTAATATTCATCAACCTAGAGGGGTTCTTAATCCTCTTTCTAGTCCTTGGCCTTTCGCACAATGGGGATTGGACATAGTGGGGCCATTTCCGAGAGCAGCAGGTAACAAAAGATGGCTGCTCGTAGGGACAGACTACTTCACTAAATGGGTCGAGGCTGAGCCCTTAGCAAATATCAGAGACGTTGATTCCAAGAAGTTTGTTTGGAAAAATATTGTCACTAGGTTCGGAATACCACATACGCTTATATCAGACAATGGTGTTCAATTTGACAGCAAGGCTTTTAGGAAATATTGTGGCGATATGGGCATCATAAATAGATACTCCACCCCAGCTTATCCTCAGGGAAATGGGCAAGCCGAGGCCGTTAATAAGGTCATAGTTAGTGGGCTCAAGAAAAGGTTGGACGATGCAAAAGGCAGATGGGCAGAAGAACTCCCACATGTTCTGTGGACGTATCGGACTACACTGCGCAGGTCCACGGGAGAAACACCATTCTCTATGACTTATGGAGCCGAGGCGGTTATATCTCTGGAATCTGGTTTTCCCACCCTGAAGACGAGTTCTTTTAGCCCGGAGAATAACAATGGACTCTTGGAGAAAGGTCTTGACTTACTTGAGGAACGACGGGAGGCAGCTATGGTCCAAATGGCTTATTATCAACAGAAGCTTAAACGGGGATATGATGCCCACGTGAAGCTAAGACCACTCGCGCCTGGGGATCTCGTACTAAGAAAAGTTGTGGGCACTTCTAAGAACCCAGCTTGGGGTAAGCTAGGACCAAACTGGGAAGACCCCTATCGCATTGTTTCAGTAGCAGGCATAGGGTCATATCAGCTAGCTGACCTAGATGAAAGAATTGTACCACGCCCATGGAATGTAAATAACCTTAGAAGGTATTACTATTAATAAAATGTGCTTTTGTTAGTTAACATTTCAAAGTTATAAGTACCTCTGGGGCCTGCAGTTACTATTCTTAAGAGTCAAACAGAAACTTGGTTAAGTGTCGTCCTCGGACCACAAACCTTGTAGAAATTGATATCTTGTCATTTGTTAAATAGAACCTTAGTTATACCGGGTCCTCGGACCTCCTACTTTGGGAAAATTAAAATTTGCAGTTACTATTCTTAAGAGTCAAACAGAAACTTGGTTAAGTGTCGTCCTCGGACCACAAACCTTGTGGAAATTGATATCTTGTCATTTGTTAAACAGAACCTTAGTTATGTCTGGTCCTCGGATCTCCTACTTTGGGAAAATTAACATTTGCAGTTACTATTCTTAAGAGTCAAACAGAAACTTGGTTAAGTGTCGTCCTCAGACCACAAACCTTGTGGAAATTGATATCTTGTCATTTGTTAAACAGAACCTTAGTTATGCCGGGTCCTCAGACCTCCTACTTTGAGAAAATTAACATTTGAAGTTGCTATTCTTAAGAGTCAAACAGAAACTTGGTTAAGTATCGTCCTCGGACCACAAACCTTGTGGAAATTGATATCTTGTCATTTGTTAAACAGAACCTTAGTTATGCCGAGTCCTCGGACCTCCTACTTTGGGAAAATTAACATTTGAAGTTGCTATTCTTAAGAGTCAAACAGAAACTTGGTTAAGTGTAGTCCTCGGACCACAAACCTTGTGGAAATTGATATCTTGTCATTTGTTAAACAGAACCTTAGTTATGCCGGGTCCTCGGACCTCCTACTTTGGGAAAATTAACATTTGAAGTTACTATTCTTAAGAGTCAAACAGAAACTTGGTTAAGTGTAGTTCTTGCACCACAAACCTTGTGAAAATTGATATCTTGTCAGTTGTTAAACAGAACCTTAGTTAAGCCGGGTCCTCGGACCTCCTACTTTGGGGAAATTAACTTTTGAAGTTACTATTCTTAATGTCTTGTCACTGTTCTTATTCTTACCACACGTTTTGTGGAAATCAGTATATTACCATTCACTAATTCGAATCTTAAGTTCTATATCTTTAAGTGTTAAGCAAATTTTTGTAAGGAACGGTCCTCGGACCTTACATCCTACTAAAAGCAATACCTCAGGTTACAAAGGTTTAACCATCATATGAGTTTTCTAACTAAGGCATTGTTTAATGTTCAAACTAAGTTATACGGCTGCTTTGAAGTTATGGTTGTTTGATTGGTGGAGTTAGACTTATTTATTCTATTCTCCCTCTAACTATTTATTAGTGAGAACTTTCATGAGAAGCACAAAAAGAGCAAAGTAAAACGAATACAACATGAATGAAAGTTGAATAAAACTGTTCTTCATTAATTATATACAAAAAAAGGGGGTACAGAAAGTTCCTATACTAGGCCCTAAGCTAGGGGAGGAGGGTCTGGGAGAGAGCTACTGCCAACCTCAGTGCTCTTCAGTTCCAGCTCAAAGGTAGACAAGACTTGCTTCCTTTTGTCTGTTGAAGGAATGAGGGGCTCCACGTTTTGAATCTGCTCCTTCTCGGCGCCACCACATTCGTCCTTCTCTTTATGAGAACCTTCAGGTTCTGTGGGATCAGGAACAAGTTCTTGCACCACAAGAGGAAGGGCAGGAGAGGCAACCACATGAGGGTCTTCAATTTCCTGTATGTCTAGGGGAAGCCAAATGTTCTCGGGCTTCCTCAGCTCGGAAGCTTGAGGAACCCCTGCCGCATTCATAGCCTCCCCCCAGACTTGCTGACAGTACTCTCGGCACAAGGCCGCAAAAGCCTCTGTCAGCTGTTCTTGCGTTCTAGTCACCCCCTCCTGATAGCTGGCCTTCTTCGCGGCCTCCAGTACTTGTTTATGGGTGCGAGCCTCCTCCTTCATTGGCGTAAGCTCCTTCTCCAAGTCGGAGCGTGCCCGTTGGGCTAGAGAGAGCTCGTCGTCCTTTTGGCGAAGAAGTTTACGCTGCCCCTCCACTTGGGTCTCCATCGTCTTTAAGCTGGCCTCGGCACCATCCCTCTCTCTTTTCAGGTCGGCCAGCTGCGATGTGATCTTCCCGTTTTCTGCTAAGGCCCGGCCTAGGGACCTTTCTGTCTCTTGCCTTAGCTCTTGCTCCATCCCCGCTCGCTTCCGATAGTCCTCCACAAACTTCTCGGCCGTGAAAACTTCTTGGATGGACTGCAAAAAATGTCAGGAGGTTAAAAATGGTAAAGTGTCTACAAATGAATCTAGAGTACAAGTGTAAGGTGGAACTTACCAGAGCTAAACCCCTTTTTAATGAGAGGAACAACTGAGGCTGGCCCATCTTCTCCAAGGTTTCCATGTCCTTGGGCAGCAGAAGAGGACGCTCCAACACCTCGGCCAAGTGGTGAGCGTGGCCTTGTTGGACTGCCCTAATACTAGAGTGGTAGGGAATTGGTGCGCCGTCCAGTCTCAGGTCAGGAGACCAGGTAGCCGGTGCTCGGCGCACTTCGGCCACGTCTCTAATCTCCCCACTCTCGACAGATCGAGCCCGACCTTTGTCCTTGTCCAGCTTCTGCTGCTGAGCTGGTTGTGGCTGTTGTCGGGGCTTTTTCTGCTTCTCGCCACCAGCCCCCTCGGCATCCACCTTCCTTTTCTTCTTAGAATCGTCGGTGGGAGGCTTGGGGTCGGCTGGAGGAGGAGGAGGTGGTGGTAAAGTCGGGGGAACTTGGGACCCCCTCGTTCCCTTCTTTGCCACTCGTGCGCCTCTCGCGGTCATAAGGTCCTTCAGCTCGTCCATCTCTTCTTCAATGGAACCGTCGTCTGGATGCGCTATCACTAGACCCGTGATCCCAGAGGCCTCGGCTGCTTCTTCTTCCTCGTCGGAAAGAACAACGAACGGGCTTCCGCGAGGTCGTGGGGCGTCCTCGAGTTGGAACCTATCTATCTCCTCGTCCAATGTGTTCGACGAAGACACCTGCTCATCTGGGATAACTGTTGCCTGAGAGTGCATGGTGAGGGGAATTGCCGCAATAGGACGATGGTACAAAACAGTGTGAGGGGCATCAGGAATGTCGTGGTCAGCCAAGAAGTAGGGTCGGGCTACGTGAATCCTCCTACGCCTTCGGTCACCCACAATTATTGCGTTCTCGATCTCCTGGAAGTCCGAGGAGATAGGGTCGTACCCTAGAATCAGATGAGCCGCCCTAAGTTGTAAGTCTTCGCTGACGAACACCTCGGAGCGTAGCACACAATTCAAATCTGCAACGTTGCAGTGGCTTAAGCGTGGGCGCACAAGTTGCTTATCTGCAAAGAAAGACATCAAAATAAACAAACATGGTCAGATTCATAGAACATGTAATAAATTAAAGTTAGACGCTCAAGTAAATGCAAATGCACATTTCTAGATGTTAGAGGGAGTTATGTGGTGGGAAGTTAAATCCTAAGGTGTCACACCTGGATCTCCCCACTCAACTGGACAGTGGGGGCCGTCGTACCAGTTGTTAGAGACGATGAGGTAGTCATCCTTCATGCCTTTATTAGACTTGGGTGAACATGAGATTAACCTAACTACACTAGAACGGGATTTGATGTAATAACCTACATTGGTAAGTTTATGGCACTCGTACATGAAAACAACGTCGTGCCAGGTAAGGTTGAGACCCATCTGCTCGTTTAGAGCGTCGACGCTACCTAAAACTCTAAAAACGTTGGGAGCGCACTAATCGGGAGACAACCGGTGGTTGCGGAGGTACTCCCTGGTTACGGGTTTCATTGGGAGGGTCATCCCACCTTCTACGAAGGCGACCATTGGGATGATGACCTCTCCGGTTTTCCTAGAACCGGCCACGGCTTCCGCCGGGCAGTATTTTAAACCTACGTCGCTGGGAATGCGATACTTAGCCCTAAAACCTTCCATCCCAGCGGCGGTATCAACTAGACACTTAAACTTTCCCATCAGAAAGGAACGAAAGACTAAGTTCTAAGAGGGAGAACGGTTAAAAGGGGAGCCGAGGACAGGATCCGAGGAGAAAGGGAAAGGGAAGAAGAATAAGAACTTACAAATTTCAAGTTGTGCGAATTTCCACGGATTTCTGCAGACAAAAGGTGATTACTAATGTTTTGATGGGATTAGCCTCTGAAGAAATAAATGAAGGCGCAGGTTCCCGAAGCGTCACGATGTGCGGGAAGCGGCCTCGAAATTGCATTTGTCCCGCCCAAATTTTTATGGAGTAACAAGGACCGTTGGATGCTCATTTCACCGTTGAACGTGGGGGACAAGGTGTAACTTACGGTAATAAATGTGCGCGTTTTTGAAAATCAAACCGCCAAGTGGCATCCTCTGGAACGCAAAACAGTCTCCACACGTGCAATTATTTGCAAAACGTGTGGGGTAAGTCCTCGTTGGATCAAAACCCTATTTTTCTCATCGGATGATGAAAAATAGAGTTTTGAGGGGCTATTGTGGGGAGTAAAAAGATCCAAGTGGGCATATGGGCCTTTGAACTGTAGCAAGGAGGGCCGACCTGCTTTTGGGCTAAGAATTTGTTAGTACTGCGAATCGGCCCATACGCCAAGGGTCCGAGGACACATCCGAGGGTAAGTTTCTTCTCGGATAGACCCAGGAGAACTCGGAACTTCACTATGAAGGTCAAGGCAATATTCCGGAAAGACTGTTGGTTAAAAGGGGGAAACCCTGAACCTTTGAGGTACACCGGTGTTAGAAAAATACCAAAAGCAAAGGCTGCCACCTCCACATTAAAGACTCTGCACCTACCTCACTGGCCGCATTAATGGGGAAGTGACCCCTGAACAGTAGAACTGAAACTTCTGGTCACTATTCAAAGGCACTAAGAAAAGAAATATCTAGGAGGGAGGGGGTTGGAGCAACACGTGGATAAAGCATCAGGAAAAGAAGTATTTAAGGGGGATGAACGCCAAAGAAAGGAAGCGGTCTGTAACTAAGAAAGAAATTAAGAATTATAACTTTTAAGAAAGAAAGAGAAATAATACAGAAGTAGTCCTCGGCCTATGTCCGAGGAGGCCTATTTGCAATTATTATTTGTTATTTACAAGTGTTTGTAACTCTTAGCCTGTTATCAAGTTCTCAGTACCTCTAACCTAGATTTCAAGCCCACACTCTACAAATTTGATTGTTTAAGGCTTATTGGGCCTGAGCCCGTAGTTGTCTTTGGGGTCCAGGTGCAATTGTGCACTTACAATGTTTATTGTATTAAGAAAAAAATTATGTCAAATGAACTTATAATTTATTTTTTATTCTTTTGCTAGTACATACTATAGACAAATTTGTAATAAAAAACCTTCAAAAAGCGCAAGATACTTCTCTTACCCAAAATACGTCTTCTTGTTTCTTTGAGAAAAATCTTCTTGTTAACTTTCAACGAAAAAATATCCTGGAGCTGCCACTGTTTTTACATGACAATTTGAATTAATTGGAACCAACATAGAGGAATTAATTGGAACCAATATAGAGCAAAGATGAGAGCTCCAAGTGTAATGTATTATAAACTCGGTTTAAAAAATTATTATTATTTTCATATTTGTTCTAATAAGTATTACTGTTTACTAAAAAAAAAAAAAGTGTTGCACTATATTTTCCTGCAAAAATATAACAAAAGAAAAGGAGCATCCTTCATGAATCATGATGTATGGGGATTTAATTACAAAGAACTACGTGGCGCACGAAAAGCATTATTCGTGATGTATGGGGCTTTACAATTAATAACGTGACGCATAAGCTAATAAGTTGTAACGGAATTTGGATTTGTCGATTCATTGACCAAAAAGAGGGATAAACGAGAAAAGAAAAGGAAGATGCAATATATTAGAAGGGAATAGTTATCACTTGACAAAAAAGAAAAGAAAAGGTTATTACAAGTTTTGATCAATCTTGTGATGTAGACGTCTGAGGTGCCATATATGAGAAACTTCTTAAATTGATATATCATTTTATACAAATTAAGGGTCCGTTTGATAATATTGTTCTAGTAACGTTATTTTGTATTTTTTGAAAATACGTGTGAGTGAAAAAATGTGTGAAAAAATGTGTAATGTTGTTTAAAACCTAAAAACTGTTGTTTAAGTTATGGTACCAAACACTCCTTAATATGATGACAACTATATTGTAGGATTAATGAAGAAAAATGTGATGATAATAGAGAAAAGCAATACTGAACCACAATGGTTTACTTTTAAGCTAAATTAATCTAAAAGCTAAAATGTAGTATTTATTGTTACTACACTTTAGTTGAGCCACATCATTGACCATGTCACATTTTTTTATCCTAAAATTTTTAAACAATATTAATATATATATATATATATATATATATATATATATAAATAGTACAACTTTACATATTCTTTAACTCATTAAATCCAATTCACCATTAATTTAGCCTTCTTCCAATTCTCAACTCTTCATTTTCCGCTTCAAAACCGTTTCGCTCTCTTAAAGTTCAAACCCTTCAATTGCCACTCCTGTAATTAATTATATTATTCTTAACACTATAAATTTCCAGTTACTCTCTCTATCTCTGCAAAAGTTGCCAAAGTGGCATTAGATTTGGAAAGTCCCTTTGAGGTGTGTTATTTCCCTTCTTATTTTTTCTTTTCCCCCAACTTCGATTTTTTTATTGGATTTCTAAAGTTTGTGGATGATATGTTTTTTTGTGGATTGCCGACAATGTGATCACTTTGGGGCTATGGGTAGCTAGGATTGGTTTGTCGGTTATGAGAAGGGTTTTCAAGAATTAAAAAAAATCTCTAAAACAACTTCTTACTTCATATTCATGTTGTTAAATTTTTATTTTATATTTGTGTTTTACCCGTTCACTTTGTTTATCTTTGACATTTTAGTTTTCTTACATTTGATATTTGTTTAACTCTATGTAAAAAAAAAAAGCCCAAAGTTTAATGTATTTACCTTTGATAGTTTTGAAACAATAATAGAGTATATGTTGTAATTATACTCCAATTAGCTTGTAACCTCATGCATATGTATGGATACACTTAAAAATATACAATAAGATGCATAATATAATTCATATATATATATAATTAAAATACTATTGATAGTCATTTTTATATTTTGTTAACTGTTTAAAATTTTTTTTAAGGATATTGTTAGGTATAAAATGTAAATTGTCCATGTTTTTTTTAAAAAAAATTATTGTGAAGTACTTTTTTTTACGATTCATTTATTCTAAACTTCTTGGTTTTTGTACTTAATAACTTACTTGGATAAATATTTGTGATGTGGTCCCACATTTGATTGTAAAATTAAAAAATAAAATTCTTTAAGAATAAATAATTTAGGACACATGGTGCAAAATAGAACTCTAATTTGGAATTCTAATTTGATTTTCTCTCCGCTTCATCTATTATTATATACTAGCATGTAACTCCATACAAATGCATGGATGCATTTAAAATTAAACAAAATTTTTATTATAAAAATATAAACAATTAGTCAAATTATTATTTAAAAAAAAACATGTGATACATGCATTCATGCATACGTATACATACATTTAAAATTAAACACAACTTTTATCATAAAATATAGATAATTAGTCAAACTATTTTTTTAAAGTAAATGTAATTAGTCACATGTTTAATTCTTACCTAAATTTAATACTACTGATGATCATTTTTTTTTCTTCTAATTTTTAATAAGATAAAACGTGTGGTGATTTTTATTTTATTTATTTTTTAAGAAACATGTGGTGATTTTTATTGAGTATATGTAATTGTTTTTTTTTTTTTTTAATTTTATAGTTCATTAATATTAGATTCGTATTAGTATTTTGCACTCATTAACTCACTTGACACAAAGATTAAAAAAACTTAAGTAGACACATGGCACATGCTTAAGTGGATAATTATGGTGTAGTCCCCACATAAATTTAGACACGTGCAAATTTGGATTATAATTTCAAATTCTAATTCAATTTTCTCTAAGTTTTACCTATTAATATATATATATATATATATATATATATATATATATATATATATATATATATATATATATATATATGTAGGGACACAATTTGTACCTAAGCCCAAAAGAGGAAGGGAATAGGCCCAAAGAGCCTAATACAATAAATTTATAGAGAGTGAGTTTGAAATCTAGGTTCTAATGAGTTTGTATATTAATTGTAATGGGCTAAGATAATAATAGAATAAAGATGAAGCAATTTTATATAAGGTAAATCGTTCTTGGATCCAATCCAAGGAGGCTAGTTCTTCTCTATATATCTTACTTAATGACTGATTACAAATATTTTTCTTCAGGTATCACTTTCTCATTGATGCGGCCAGAGAGTTAGCTGTAGAGCATTCAATGCGGTGGTAGCAGCTTTCTCTTAGATATTTTAGGACTTCCCTTTCTCCTGTGTTTTTATGATGCTTATCCGTATCAATAGAATCTCCTAGGACGTTACCCTGGATGGCAAACCACCCCTTTAGACCTTGACTTTGCTCAATTGAGGAGACAGTCATTCTCGGACCACCCGCAGGGATCCTTATGATCAAAACTAGCCTCTTCTCTTACTAACGTGGACTTTCCTAGCGCCAGTGGCTTTAACTTCACGTTTGAGTCATAACCTTGTTTGAGCTTGTGTTGATAATATGCGAATTGAACCATGGCGTTTTCCCTCCGCTCTTTAACCAAATCCAAGCCCCTTTCCAACAGCTCATCATTATTGCTCGGATTGAAAGAGCTCGTCCTCAATGTTGGGAAACCGGTTTTGAGAGGAATTACAGCCTCGGCCCCATAGGTCATTGAAAATGGTGTCTCCCCTGTGGATCTACGAGGGGTAGTCTAATATATCCAAAGAATGTGTGGCAGTTCTTCCACACATTTTCCCTTCGCATCATTTAACCTCTTCTTGAGTCTATTCGCTCTTACTTTATTGATAGCCTCGACCTGTCCATTTCCCTATGGATAAGCCGGGGTGAAATATCTGTTCGTAATGCCCAAATCGCAGCAATATCTTCTGAAGGCCTTACTATCAAACTAAAGGCCATTGTCTGAGATGAGGGTATGAGGAATTCCAAACTTGGTGACAATGTTTTTCCAAACGAATCTTTTTGCATCCAAGTCCCTGATATTTGACAGTGGCTCAGCTTCAACCCACTTGCTGAAATAATCTGTGTTGACCGACAGTCATCTCCTATTCCCTACTGTCTTAGGGAAGGGCCCTACAATATCCAAGCCCCATTGAGCAAAAGGCTAAGGGCTGGATAGAGGATTGAGAACGTCCTCTGGTTGATAAATGTTTGGAGTAAACCTTTGACATTGGTCGCATTTCTTCACATACTCTTGTGCTTCCCTCTGCATATTTGGCCACCAGTACCCTTGGGTGAGTGTCCTGTGAGATAAGGATCTACCTCCCATGTGGCTTCCACAAATCCCTTCATGTAATTCTTCTAGAAGTAGCTCTGTTACTTCAGGGTGTATACATAGCAGGTATAGTCTAGAAAAAGAGTGTTTGTACAGCTTTTAGTCTTCGGATAGCCAGAACTGAGGAGCCTTTCTACGTACCTTGTTTGCTTCGGACTTCTCCTCAGGCAAGATATCTTCCTTAAGAAATAGCACTATAGAGTCCATTCAACTAGATCCCGCCTTAATCTGATGAACTCGGACCATGTCACCTTTGATCTCAGTAGGCTTGCACAAGTCTTCAACAACGATAAACCGAGGTAAGCTCTGCGCAAGGATGTTGCAAGGGTGGCCAGGGAATCAGAATGGGTATTCCTGCTTCTGGGGACTTTCACTAAGGTGAAAGACTTAAACTTTTACTGTAAATGTTTCACCTGATTCAAGTATTCTTACATTCTCGGATCTTTGGCCTCTAATTCTCCTTCCACTTGTCCAACAATCAATCTTGAGTTTGAGAATATCTCCACTGTTTTTCCTCCCACCTTCTGGACCATAGCCATCCCAGCCAATAGGGCCTCATACTCAGTTTCATTATTTGTGGCCGAGAAACTTAACCTTAAGGATTTTTTAAGAACGATCATCTCGGGAGAAACTATAACTAGCCCCACTTTTGATCCTCTTTGATTTGTTGCACCATCAACATATACCTTTTAGGATGAGGCTCTTGCAGGGAGACCATGTCAACTGATTTTCCATCCATGTTTTGCTTGTCTTCTTGTTCTTGTTCTTCTTCTTCTTCTACAGAAGGTTCAGTAAACTCGGTTACCAGGTCCGCAAGAACTTGACCCTTAACAGAGGTACGAGGCATGTACTTAATATCAAAGGCCCCTAAGATTGTACCCCATTTGGCAATCATTCTAGCATAATTAGCACTCTGAAGTAATGATTTGAGCGGAAGTTGGGTTAAGACAACAACTGTATGAGATTCGAAGTAGTGGGGGAGTTTACGTGTAGCATGCACCACTGCTAAAATGGTATTTTCCAATGGTATTTTCCAATGGTAGGTAACGGATCTCTGCCTCATGCAACGACTTGCTCACGTAATAAACTGGCCTTTGCACACCATTGTCAACCCGTACCAGCACCAAACTAATGGCATGGGAAGCCAAAGCAATATAAGCAAACAAAACCTCATCCTCCTCGGATTTGGACATAACAGGTGGCCGAGAAAGATATTCCTTAAGTTCCTGAAAGGCCAAAGCACATTTCTCAGTCCATTCAAATCCCTTCCACTTATTCAACAACTAGAAGAAAGGCTTGCATCTATCCTTGGATCGAGAGATGAATCGGTTCAAGGCAGCAGTCATTCCCGTTAATTTCTGTACTTCTTTACGATTTCGAGGTGGTTGTAAACTGTTAATTGCCTTAACCTAATCAAGATTGACCTCAATTCCATGATGAGTGACCATATAACCTAGAAATTTACCTGATCCCACGCCAAAGGAACATTTGGAAGCATTGAGGTGAAATTTGTGTTTTCTTAGTATCTCAAACCCTAGGTCTCCCACATGCTCAGACACCATCTTACTCTTCACTACCATGTCATTTTGACCTAGTTGTGGCTCGAACATCCTGGTCATTATCCTTTGATAGGTAGCCCCTGCATTCTTTAAATCAAAAGGCATCACTTTGTAGTGATAATTTCCTGTAGGAGTGACAAAGGCTGTCTTCTCCTGATCGTCCAAGGCTAGTGGTATTTGATAATATCCTTGGAAGGCATCTAGAAAACTCATCTAAGGATGCCCAACAGTGGCATCCACCAATTGGTCTATACGAGGCATTGGAAAGGGGTATTTGGGACAAGCTTTGTTCAAATCTGTAAAGTCTACACATACTCGCCATTTCCTATTCTTCTTTTTCACTACCATTGTATTAGCCAACCATTCAGGATAAAATAGCTCCTTGATGGCCCCTGCTTGCTTGAGCTTGATCACCTCCTCCTTGACATCCTCGGAATGCTCTTTAGAGGATCGTCGAGGTGGTTGCTTCCTTGGTATAACAGTTGGGCTGACATTCAAATAATGTCAAATGAAGCTCGGATTCACCCCTGGGGCCTCGTAAGTATTCCAAGCAAACACATCGATGTTCTCCCTAAGAAATATCATCAACTCGTCTTTCTCCTGAGGAGGCAATTGAACTCCGACCTGAAAGTATTTCTCCTTATCATTACTTATAATAGCCTTTACTAACCCTTCACACTCTACCTCATCCATTGAATCCTCAGATAACATCGGCTCCTTTGATTGCTACAAACTTTGCTCGTTTGATGTCGAGGACTCTCCCTCAGCTTGATGTCTAATTGCGGCCACTAAGCACTGCCTAGTCATAGGCTGGCTCCCTATCATCTCTTCAACCTGGTCACCAGATGGATATTTCATCTTCAAATGTAAGGTGGAGGAAACAGCCCCCATGGCATGAAGCCAAAGTCTTGCCACTATGGCTGTATAGGGAGAATACGCATCCACCACTATGAAATTGACCTCCACCACCTCTAACCTAGTTTGCACTAGTAGTTAGATATGCCTCATTGGTATAACTACCTTTCCATCAAAACCTACCAAAGGTGAATCATAACTAGTCAAATTCCCAAGTTTTAGCCCCAACCCCCTATACAAGTCAGGGTACATAATCTCTACCCCACTACCTTGATCAACCAATACTTGCCTCACATCATATCCCCTTATCTTGAGGGTAACCACTAATGCATCATCATGTGGCTGTAAGGTACCAATTTTATCCTCATTAGAGAAACTCAGCGCTGGTCGGACCTTCATCCTACTCTTTTTGGGCTCAGGGTAGGATGCCCCCACAGGTGGCTGGGCTACGGATAGTACTCTGGAGTGGTGAAAACCAACTCTTCCTGAGGCAACAAGAATAACATTGATTGTGCCTAGAGGTGATTTTAAAGAGGCATCCCTCTGAGATTCTGATCCTGCCTGGCCTCCCTACCCATTGGGATGATAAAGGAATTGCTTTAACTTGCCACTTTGGACTAGCTGCTCCAGGTGGCTCCATAGCGTTTGACAATCCTCAGTAGTATGTCCTCGCTCTTGGTGGTACTGACAGTGAAGGCTTTGGTTGCGCCTTGTGGGGTCTCCTCCCATTTTATTTGACCATTGAAAAAATGGTTCATTCTTGATTTTTTCTAAGATTTGATGCACTAGTTCTTGGAACAACACATTAACTGTTTGTGGTACAGCAGTAGCGCCAGACTGCCCAGAAAAATCCCATTGAGGACATTTATTGTTGTACTTATCCGACCTGAAGCCCTTTTATCTTGAGAGACCACCTTCACCTAACTGTTGGTCCTCCTCGACCCGCTTATACTTATCAATGTGGTCCATGAGCTAGTGTACATTACTAACAGGTTTCCCTGTTAACGATTTCCTCAGACCATGCTCGACAGGTAGGCCGACCTTGAAAGTCCTTATGGCCACATCGTCAAAGTCCCCATCAATCTCATTAAACATCTTCCAATACCTATCCGAATATGTTTTTAAGGTCTCCCCTTCTCGCATAGTCATAGACAACAAAGAATCCAAGGGCCCAGGAACCCTATTGCACGTAATAAAGCGAGATCCAAATGCCCGGGTGAGTTCCTTAAAGGAATCAAAAGAACCTGCCCCTAGACCGTCAAATCACCTCATTGCCACAGGTCCCAAACTGGATGGGAAAACTTTGTACATCAAAGCCTCATTCTTAGAGTGCACAACCATCATTTGGTTGAAATGGCTCACATGCTCCACAGGGTCTGTTCGACCATTGTACATGGTAAATGTTGGCTAAGTGAATCGCTAAGGAAGTCTTCCTCCTTCAATTCTACGCGTGAAGGGTGATTTATAAATCTGGTTCAACGCTCTACTTATAGCGTCATTCCCCATGCCTCTGCAAGATGAATTCCTATTCTTGCGGCCATGAGGGTTGTCCTCTTCATACGAGAATAATTCACTAGGGAGAGTCCTTGACCTGGGCCTATAACTTCTATCCCCACCATCATCAGAAGAAGGGTAAAAAATGGAAGGAGTTCGCTTCAGTCATTCGTGACATAACTTCCTCTTCAAACGATCAATCTCCAACTGAATGGCCCTAGCACTATTCTTATAAGAGACGTGGCTTCCCCCCCGAGACTGGCTCGTACCAGTATGGGTGGTGTGCACACTCCCCTCCCGGTCCCTTCCTCGTTCAAGACTAAGGGAATGATCTTGATGTTGGGACCCCATAGACTCTGCCTGGTGTGGACTTGAACCTACCATAACTGGACGTTAAACTCACTAAAACACAAGGACTTTCCCACAGACGGTGCCAATTGTAGGGATACAATTTATACCTAAGCCCAAAAGTGGAAGGTAATAGGCCCAAAGAGCCCAATAAAATGAATTTATAGAGAGTGGGTTTGAAATCTAAGTTCTAATGAGTTTGTATATCAATTGTAAGGGCTAAGATAACAATAGAATAAAGATGAAGCAATTTTATATAAGGTAAATCGTCCTTGGACCCAATCTGAGGAGGCTAGTTCTTCTCTATATATCTCACTTAATGATAGATTACAAACATTGTTCCTTAACCTACAATGTTTTTCTCTCATTCTTCTTCGATCCCCTTATCCTGAGGGTCTCCTTTCCCTTTTATACTATCATTCCTCCCCTCTCTACTCTCCACGTATAGATCAGATTGTTAGTTTGAATACTTGTCCCATTAGCACCTCTCTAAAGCCCTTGGAAGTAGTTGTAAGGCTGCATACTGCTGCTTAAGTATCACTTCCTCATTAATGCAACGAAAGAGTTAGCTGCAGAGCATTCAATACGGTGGTAGCAGCTTTCTATTAGATATTTTACGACTTCCCTCTCTCTTGTGTTTCTATAATGCTTATCTGTATCAATAGAATCTCTTGGGACATTGCCCTAGATGGCAGACCACCCCTTCGGACCTCGGCTTTGCTCAGTTGAGGAGACAGTCATCCTCGGACC
The DNA here is from genome assembly GCF_040712315.1 of Castanea sativa. Taxonomy (NCBI): domain Eukaryota; kingdom Viridiplantae; phylum Streptophyta; class Magnoliopsida; order Fagales; family Fagaceae; genus Castanea; species Castanea sativa. The sequence continues at coordinate 28,218,993 of NC_134022.1, forward strand.
ACTCGCAGGGATCCTTATGATCAAAACTAGCCTCTTCTCTTACTAACGTGGACTTCCGTGATAATGTGCACCTCTCCTCGGACTACTTCATGTCCTCAAATTAGGCCCCTGGCCCATTATACACATGGATATATATATATATATATATATATATATATATATATATATATATATATATATATATATATATATATTGCTGGGCTTAACACCTCTACAATATAGATGACTTATAAATTTGAATTTTTATATTATATGATTATGTTTTTTTATGGTTTATTATATTGGACTTTTCATTTTCTACACTAAATTAATTAATTTGGCATAGAAATTTAAAAATTTAGATTAGATGAGACACGTGACGCAAAATTAAATTATAATTGATCATGAAATTCAATTTTTACACTAAATTAACTCACTTGGCACAAAATTCTAAATTTAGATTATATGAGACACATAGCACAAAATTATACTCTAATTGAATTTTAATTTGAAAATTAATTGGATTTTCTCTCTGCTTTATCTACTATTATATATATAGATATATAAATTACTGCTTTCATATTTTTTGATTCAATGGTTCTTTTTTGTTCTGGGACCTTTCTCAATTTCTGTTTGGCTTCGACAAATACTATGTTTAACAAACTTTTTCTTATTATATGCAGCACATAATTTTTTGATCTTACAATCCAATAGACAAAAAAAAAAAAAAAAAAAAAAAAAAAAAAAAAATCTACCTCAAAAATTTGGTCACGAGGAAATAGAAAATCTCAAAATATGATTGGGGTTTAATTTTTAACTGATTTTGATTATGCTAAATGTGGAGTTTGGTTTTTGCAGGGTTTAGGATTATTTACTTAGATACATGAGAGTTTGACAATGAAGGTTTCTTAGGTGGTCAGAGACATTTCTAAGGAACTTTAAGAGAAGGAAAAAAAGTTTTTTTTTTTTTTCAAAACTTCTATTATTATATATAGTATAGATATGTCTAGACATTGTTTTTGGTTTTTGAATCTTCATTGATTTCAAGATTTAGATATTAAAAAAAACTCAAAATAATAGAATGGAAATGGATGATACTTTCAAAATAGTTCAATTTTTAAGGGAAACAAATTATTTTCAATAATTTTTAGAGAATAAATTATACACTATACTGTATTACAAAAATAATTATATATTTCACGCATTACATGGGTATGCGACTAGTAACTTATATATTACAAATCACCAAGAGCTCAACCTACTATCAATTTTTAATGTTTTCAAGAAATCCAAGATTCAAATCCTTCATTTTTTTAATATTTTCAAGACATCTAAGATTCAAATCCTTTAGTTACAATATTTTTATTGTAACTATCAAAATTTTCAAATTTACCTTACAAACCAGGTATGTATATTTTTTGGGCATGTGCAAATTGAAGACGAAAAACATATTACCAGTCAAACAACATAACAACACCTTTTTCTTTTTAAGAAAAGAAAACCATGTTATGTGGCATAGTTTCCTTGCAAGAAACTTTGAACAAGCTCTTCACATTTCTAGCTCCTAAGTTTTTGGTTTCGGAGAAAATTCCACTCTTGACCAGCAAATTTAGCCGCATTATTGTGAAAAGAGTTGCACCGGCAAAAGCTTTGCCATCAAAAACAGGAAACGACTAGCAAAAAAGAAAAAGAAGCCGCATTGTGGCTATTTTTGCTGTATAAATCTTGATCCCTTAATCTTTCTCAGACCCAGCAAGAGCTCTAAAATCTAAACCAAACAAACAGAGAGAACTCCATCCCATATATGTTCACTGGAGTGTGATGAAGGAAAAGATTCACATTCTTCTATCCTTCACTTTTCTCACACTCTTTTGCGTCAGCACTAGCACTACTCAACAATTCCATATTCCCAACAATGCAGTCCTCACACAAGCTTCACACATCAAGCAAAGACAGCTCTTGTATTACAGAGACAAGTTTGGCTCAAGAAATGAGCTTGCCTCAGTCCCACACTCCATTGTTTTTGACAGCCCAAGACTCAAGAATGCCTACATTGCCCTCCATGCATGGAAACTAGCCATCATTTCAGATCCTCTGAATTTCACATCCAACTGGGTGGGATCCAACGTTTGCAACTACACCGGCGTGTTCTGCTCCAATGCTCTTGATGACCCTTCGATCCAAACTGTTGCTGGCATTGACCTAAATCATGCTGACATTGCTGGGTACCTCCCTGAAGAGCTTGGCCTCCATTCAGATATTGCATTTTTCATATCAACTCCAATAGGTTTTGTGGTAGTCCCAAAGAGTTTCAAAAAGCTAAAGCTTCTGTTCGAGCTTGATCTAAGTAACAACCGCTTCGCAGGTAAATTCCCTTATGTTGTTCTTGGTTTGCCAAGCCTTAAATATCTCGACCTCCGATTCAATGAGTTCGAAGATAAAATCTCTAAGCTCTCTTTGAAAAAGCCCTTGATGCCATATTCATGAACCATAACAGGTTTGCCTTTGAACTCCCTGATACTTTTGGGAACTCACCGGTCTCCGTTGTGGTTCTTGCGCACAATAGTTTCCAGGGGTGTGTACCTGCGAGTCTAGGTAACATGTCAAAGACTTTGAACGAAGTGATTCTTATAAATAGTGGTTTAAGGTCATGTTTGCCTAAGGAAATTGGGTTGCTCAAGAATGTGACAGTGTTTGATGTTAGCTACAATAGTCTAGTGGGTGAATTGCCTGAGACAATTGGAGAAATGGTGAGCTTGGAAGAGCTGAATGTGGCTCGTAATATGCTCTCAGGGACTTTACCTGACAGTGTGTGTTCGCTTCCGAGTTTGCGTAATTTTAGTTATGAGTGTAATTATTTCACTGGTAAACCGCTTTTGTGCTTGGATTTGGAGGGTTTAGATGATACAAGGAATTGTTTGCGGTGTAGGCCAAAGCAAAGATCAACATTAGAGTGCAAAATATTTTTGTCTGGGCATGTCTTCAATTGTAGTGCTTTAAAAGTCATCCATTTTTTCCTTCTTTGCCTCCAACATCACTATCACTGCCACCAATTTACTCACCTCCACCTCCTCCTTCAATGCCACCACTGTCACCACTGCTGCCTTCACCACCACCTCCTCCTATATACTGTGTTTGCTCTCCACCACCACCACCACCACCACCACCTTCACCTCCCATGTATTCTTCACCACCCCCTCCATCAAAATCACCGCCACCTCCGCCACCAATTTAGTGATTTACTCACCTCCACTGCCACTGCCATCACCACCTCTGCTTTCACCACCACCACCACCTTCACCACCTCCTCCAATATACTGTGTTCGCTCTCCTCCACCACCACCACCACCACCACCTCCCTTGTATTCTTCCCCACCCCCTCCACCAAGTCCTTATAAGTCACCACCATCACCACATTCACCTACTCCGCCTCCACCTCCACCTCCACCCACTTATTCTAACGCTTCTCCACCACCCCACCAAATTCTCCGCCTTCATCTTCATGCATAGAAACTCCACCACCTCTGTCTCCCCCACCATGTGTAGAATATTGACGACCCCCACAACCTTCGGTACCACCACCTAGTCCAACATATAATGGTCCACTGTCACCAATTATATGGGTACCCTAAGTGTCTCCACCACCACCACCACCACCACCATTCAAATTTTGATTTTTTTAAACGGATCTTTCTCCTTTCACCATCCCTTTTGAGTGAGAAATTTTTGATACATTTCAAATAGTTTCCATGGATTCTTCATCTAAACTCTCTTTGCATTTTCTCCTTTTAAACATGCTAAAGGAGATACAACAAGGTGTAAGAATGCGATTGCTAGTGCTAGAATTGTCAAAGAAGTGGTTATGTGGTGAAGTTCATGAGTAAGGAAAAGTATAGTGCTGATACAGAGGGTGTTAAGGGAGAGTTCTTCCATATTATTTGAATTGTTGTGGATGTTTTTGAGTAGATAATAAGATGAAAGATGTAGTTAGGAGGATTACTCGCAGGGAATGTAATTACAGAGATGAGATTCATGTTGGCCATGACGGTTGTTGAATTGGAATTTTAGCAGGACTGCAGGTCTATTTTCCATTCAAATGCTGTTTCTTTTGTACCACAGTTTTGTTTCTTTGCTTTTACATCTAGAATAACAGTCAGATTCAGATTCATCCTTTTCTTGATGTGTGAGGGGGTAAAAATCCTGTTTGTTTTGTTTTAGTTTTTGTTTTTTGAAATAGATATAGTGGGGGAGGGGAGGTTGATAAATAAAGTTTCCCGATCAAAGTCAAAGCCAATTGCAATCGGCAACAATCAGCATAATTTGTTGTCCCCTCCGTCTCTGAGGCAACTTAAAGGTTCATATCAATGAACTTTTGATGCTGATCGAATCATTGCAGTTGTTGTAAGGGTCCATATGGGCAAGTTGGCTGCGGGGAACACATACATAATTGCAACCCAGTTAGTGTTGGTAACAGAAGTGCAAGCAGTTTGAGAGGACATTTGCTTGCTAACTAGCATCATGTTTGAGATGCATGGGGCTTTCACACAATAAAGTAATGATATATATGATGGTGCCACATTGTTCTAGAATAAAACGCAATGTAGTAAATTGTAGCCTATAGTTCAGAAGAAAGGAATATACCAAGAAAAAGAAATAGTATGAAATTTATTAGAAATGAAATTGTGTGATACATATGTGGTATCATTCCAATGTTAAAAATGTTTCCCCAAAGAAAACTACAATAAATTAATACTTACAACGTGAAAATGATATAATCAAGGGCCATCTAAATACATTCTTCTAGGAAAAAAATTGCTTGCTTCTGCAGGGTAGTTAGACCTCCAAATCACACCTTTGTGGCTCAACAGCCTGCAACCTGCACAGAATTTTATGTACTTATATTCAAAATCCAAATTCAAGGTCAAACCATCCACATATGAATGGAAAAATGTGTTGAGAAATAATTTCTGCAAGAAAAAAGACTTCCAATGGCCATGAGCCAGGGGTTTTAAGTATCCTGGCAAAGTTTGTTTAATTACTGAGCAGGTTGAAGTGTGTTGTCACGTCTAACTTCCACAAGGTCCTTCCTTTAAAATGCTTCTAAAATGTCATGTAAATAAGTCTTGCTCAGTACTATCTAATAGTAGAACGAGGTACAAACTAGAACTAGCTTGGGATTCTAGAGTTGGATTCACATTTTCCTTTTTCAGTAATTCGAAGATGATCCTTTTGAGTTGTGCCTTCTCCAAGTTCTTACCTGACGCTATGTTTCCAGATCCTTTTTTTCGGTGCTTTGACCCAAAGCAATAGCTTCTACCTAGTATAGTGATAAGATGTCTGCGCTCCAGCTGTTCCTTTTTGCTATTTTTGGGGCTTCTCATTCTTCTTTGGCGCCTGCAGTAGAGTTTTTAACTTTTTCTCTCTTGGGTGGATGTCGACTCCAAGAGTAGATCCTTGTTGCCACAAGTTTCATGATCCAGTCCTCTAGGGCGACCCTTGACCCTAACCTGCAAGCATAGATGGATAGGAAACAAGCACCTGGAGAAAGGAAGGGCCACAGTCAACGAGGATGAATAAATACAAGCCTGCCACTACTCTTACCGTTTCACCTAGAAATGCATACAGTGAAAGCTGCAACAAGGAATAGTAGCCTTTCCGAGTAGAGAGTAGAGAGTGGGTCTTTCCTTGCCTCTGAAATGACAGGTATGCAGTCTGATGTCTCTATTAATTTGTCCCCTTCCTTGATAGGTTCTCCAAAAGTATGAATAGCTGGAGGAGTTTGTACCATCCATTTAATTGTAATTGGATTTTGTTCATTCCTCACAATTTCTCCATGTGATGCAGCAGATCCACCAGTGCACAAAGCTCCCAATTTTGCAGGGTGTAGGAGAGGTGATTGGTAGCCGACCTTAGCCCAAATTTTTTTCAGGAGATGCTGATTCCCTGACTTGGTCAGTTACCAAAATTAAAGATGACCAACCATGGAATCTGCCTTGATGTTTACTGCAGTCAGAAAGTCAAGAAGCTACAGTTCACCAAGAAAATTGAGCAAAAGAGAAAAAGATAGGAGAATGCATAAGCTGAGAAGATATGAAACGCATTTAGGTATATGGAAGAGAATTTCATTTTTTAAGTGATAAGTAAAACACACCCTGTGGGTTTTGAACTCAAGATCACACCCTCCACGCTGTACTTACCTGGGGAGGAGGTTCAATTTGAGCTTTCGTTAAGGCAGCAAGAGGTACCTTCACAAGCAGAGAGTCAGACCTTCATGAAGCCAAATTCTCATATAATCAAACCGTGCTGATTTTATCTGACTTGTTTCGAAGTGAATTGTGGGCTGATCAAAGAACGGAAATGTCACAGCCCTATCTAAAACGTTTGGCATATAAGCAGAAAAGCTTCAGCCCAAACATGGATGCTCAATCACCTGTTCAATGGTCTGCTCAATGAAGTCGCGGAAAAAGCAGAACATTATCTGCCAGTTGAGAATTAATTTCAGGAGGTAATGGCTGGAGTAACCCATTATTAGACAAGTCTTCCAAACCTTTGATGTCCTGTTGCAAGCGGGTTGCATGTAAAATGGCATGCTCTAGAACTAGAGGATCATCTGGGGGGTTCTGCAGAAGGGAAACCAAGGTCTGCCGATAAACTTGAGCAGCCAATAATGGTCTTGCAACCTGCCGATTTTTACATAAAACTGCCACCTTGATAACATGCTTACAGAGATTTCCCACTCTTGACCAGTGGCAATCACAGAGGGAGAATTCTGAACCAGGATTCCAAACTGTATATGCCAGGCTTCTATCTGTTTGAGAGATGACTTTTGCAAGCTCAAGATTTTGCTCGTCCAGTATCACATCAACATCAGCGATGTGTACAGCGTGAAACCAAGCATTGGTTATGAAAGATTTGTCCCTCAAATTTTCAAAATACCCAGTCTCCACACTGTATTGGTCTAACCAAAATGAGGAGTGAAATTCAGTTGTCAAAAAGTGGATCAACCAGTCAACTCTTGCCCAGGAATTGGCATGTTGCTCATTATAAAGCTTAGATTTTAACCTAAGGTGATACGACTCAATTGCAGCATGGGGCTCTGGACTGGCCACAGGAAGAGACCTTACACCATTAACCCACAGCTCTACAAAACAAGAAAGCACATCAAGATCAGATTTTGTGTGTGTCAGCTCAGTAGCTCACAATTTTTGGGGGTCCATGATCCTGCTTTATTATTATAGAAGTAACATCAAACATTATAACATTAACCTCATTGATTGAATTTTGTATATTTGATGTTTGAATACTAATAGTAGTTAAATTGGGCATCCATGTTAGTAAGGGGAATCTTAAAAAGGATTATGAATGCCATTTACCATGACACTGTCTGAGTTGGAAAGACAAAAATTTAATCAGTAATGTGATGATTCTCTACACCTAGGTCTTCCCATTCTTCATCTGACTTTTTTTCTTAGCTTTTAAACCAAATGACTCTATGAAAATACGTCAATAGTTCCACATGTTACAGGTAAAAGTACAGAGAAGAACAAGAAGAAGAAGATTCTAGCCCTATGACAGTGAAGAAGTCCTTCCAAATAATAAAAATTCAAGCTTATATGGGAAAATACCTATGGTTGGCAACCACCGGATCTTGAAATAATTCATAAAGGCACATTGATCAACAAATACTTGCATAAACTCTTCAATCGCATCCATAGCATTTGGCCCATTTCTTGTGCAATATAAAATCCAGCCTAAATGCTTAAACATTTCTCGCTGTACATCAAAGTTACAGCATTTTTTTAAAATACTTCTCATCCAAGCACGGCGAATATGCCAGACACATAATAGGACTCGGCATTGGAAAACCTCTCTGCAAATAAGCATAATCACAGCACTCACATTACTTTTTTTATAATCAAAACTATTAATAAAGCTGGAAGGGCACACTTATAATATACCTTATCATGGAAACCTCAAAAGAAGGATCATCCACTAAGAAGGCATTGAGTCTCCATCTGGGGTCCTTGGTATGGACTCTTTCAGCAAGTAACCCAATCCATTTATGGACATCTTGACCAACAAAAGAAGAGGTAATGACCCAAGCAACTGGAATTGCATTGTGGGTTGAGTCAAAAACAAGTAAAGTACAGAGGGGATACTGTTAAGAGAGACAAAAAGAAAAAGAAAATTTAAGTATATTGTAATACACAATCAAACTCAATAACCTTAGGCATGAAGAAGTTAATAGCTGTTTATACATCGAAACATGGTAAACTCCTTCCTTCCTAAACTGCTTCTTGAGAAAACTCCCTGTGCAAGATGTTAGGTGCAAGCACATAACTATCCAGTGGCATTAATTTTCTAATTACTGGTTACATCACCATAACCAGGTTTAGCATAATAGTTCAAATAGATACCAAATCCTTGACATGTATTCATTTCTCTCAGATTCCTTAATATATCATTAATATTATTCAAAAATGGTGTTACCTTTTCTTGGGGCCCTAAGGCCAGCCTAACAACCACTGTATTTAAGTTCCCCGATATCTTAAGTAATAATGTAGCCGAAAATTATCTCAATGTCCTACCCTGAAGATCGTGCTCTTTTTTTTTACAGGACAACAAACAGAAAAACTTATTATCCCATGCCCAAAGATTAAAAGAGAGTACACTACCTTAAGCTTCTTCAAGCCAAACGTTGAATGAGAAGCTATCGAACCATTATGTCCATAAAGGAGCATCTGTTGCAGCTGCCATTCTGTCTGGATCCCCAAGATAAATGGTTCTGAACCAGAATTTTCCTGAAAGTAGAAAACATGCTTTTGATGGCGTTGGACCCACACCCTTACACTGCATTCATCACTTGCATGTAACTCATGTGAAGAATTACGAATAAGCCTTTCCATGTTACGAACATCATTTCAAGTGAGAAAATCATCACGATTGTGGGGTCCACCGTGCCCCTGCACCACCTCCATATGATGCTGAATTACAGTGTCCAAAGATATTCCGACATAAAGCATAGACATCACTTTCTGCCGTAACTCTTCTGAGATTCGTGGAGCATACATAGCTCGTGTCCCTACAGCATCCTGATCAAGTATCCCGTGACATGGGGCCCCTGTTTTATCTACATGCTTTCTTTGATTATAGATGATGAGGGCTAGGAGGGGGCGGGTATATAATCGTTTTACAGTAAAATGGCAAAGGCAGCCTCTCATCATGTGACGCCTCCCTGGCCTGCTCCCTTTCCCTGATGCAGGCTTGATGTTTGAGCCATCTCCCATCCCGGACTCGCTGTCTCGGTAGTCTTCGGGACCATAAGAACACCAGTATCTGAAGAATCACCATAACAGATAATGTTAGTTCAATGTAACTTAGAAGAGATTGTTGAAATGCATTCCCTTTTTAATATTTAAAAAATAATAATAATAATTATGTTATGTGAAAACTGTTATCTACTGGAATACGGTTTTGTTGAAGACAATAAAGTTAACAGCTGAGGTTTACTGGAAAATAAATACCTATAATAAAACATTTAAGGGGAAAAAAAAACTGCATTTTAAGAAAATTTTTGCTGAAAAATGTTACACAAAACATAACAATAATGAGCATAGTCTTAAAGCTTTTTTTTGGGGGGGGGGGTTGTTGAAGGAAGAAGAAAAGTTAGAAAAACCATCCAATCAGCACCTAGAGGATTGAAATTTACATGGACAACATACAATGTGTATTCGAGATAGCCATCGACTCTTGGTTTGCTGATGCTCCCCTCAGGTCTCTTCCTTCTTGACTCAATGCGGAAACTAGCGGGACATTCGGCATTAGAAGATTCTCCTTTTACAAAATCGTCCACTCTAGCAAAAGGAATGAGAGCAATATCATCACCACCTTGGCGACCACCTTCTACTTTTACCCACTTCATCTGAGCAGCAGAAAACTCAGCACAAGGAGGATCCTGCACTGGAAGGCTTAGAATATCCTCCATTCTTGGCATCTACAAAAAAAAATGAAAATATGAGTGACAATCCGAAATATGACAGGTCATGGAAAGACACTCAGAGCATCAAAGAGTATCAAGCACACGAGTGGACATAATCAGAGATTTAAAATAGGAAAATGCATCAAATAAATAAAGAGAAGGGAGGAGTAGATGTTTCAATAACTACATAATATACTTCTCAATGCCATTCTTAAACATTTTACTTTTTGGGTCAACCAAAAAATGAAAACCATGAAGAAAGAAATCAATGAGGTTCTCAGTGCATAAAGACAAATATCAGACTACTAACGCCAAAAGTTGCTTCCAACTATTTACTCAAACACAATGCAAAAGCAAATTGTATCTAAAATTTTCACCTTGAAGGCTTGAACAGTTTGAACCTATCATTTAGTCTCGAATTATGTTGAACCAAAGAGCGTAAATGCGTAATGCAAACAAACAAAAAGTCAAACCGTGAAATAAGATACTTGTCATTAAACAACATAATGCTCTCTATGGCAAATTGACATGGTTAGGAGCCAATAGAAACAATGACAGTATTATGAAGGTTGTCATCTTAACTTCAAGAATGAAACTAAGGAAATTCTACTGTTCAATAAAACTCTTGGAAAATCTCAGTCTAAACGGTATAATTATCAAATTCAATCAAAATCTAATTTACAAATGCTTTGGCTTGGCTATTTATAAGTGCCAAGTTGAGAAGCCTTATGCTAAAATTACTTTGCAACAGACTCTAAATGCGCCAAGAGCCTTGTAGCTCAACTGACACCTCCTAGTGTTTCCAATGGAGACGTCCAAGATTCAAATCCACCCTCTCCCAAGTATTGAATTGTCAAAAAACAAACTCTGATTGATCCCCATTACAATACGTTACAAAAGACAAATTTGATGAATTGTTAAATGGTACAAGTTAACGAATGTCCGAAGGACATTGGTTTAGGAACCATTTTTAGAAATTGTTTATGGAAAAAGAAAAAAAAAGTAACTTTTTTCTGCTACTTTTTATATTTTCCATAAAAGTGGTATTAAAACTTTCCTAAAAAGTCTTAAAATGGTCCATTAAAAATGCCATAAAACTTTGTGATGCAATGTTACATCTTGTATTTCCTTTTTTTAACAAATTCCCTAGATAACAAAAATTTTCATTTATTTTGTTTGCTATCAGTAACCTCTCAAAATTGGGACTGAAGAATTGAAGGAGCTAGTAACAAGACCACTACTTCCTAAGCTGTCACATATATAATCAGATAATAAGACCCCCCCACCCCCAGAAAAAAATTAAAAGACTAAACAAGAAGATAGAATTTACCTTTGCTTCATGGCCCTTCATGTTCCTTCAACTGCTATAAATTTTAAACCTTGGAATCCTGCACACAATCAAGAAAATGAAATCCCACCTTTTTTCCAATTACCACAGAAGGACCAGAAAATCAGAAAGTGAGAGAAATTGAAACGGGAATTACCTTTTCTTTTTTGGAATTTATGATTTCAACGAGAGTGGCATGAACGAGTGTGTAATTTCTAATTCAGAAAGGAAGAGGGTTTCGAGTTTCGATAATTTTGTGGAGTTCAGCTCTCTCTGTGATCAGGACACAACTAGTGATAATGAAACCACCTCGAATTGACCAAAGTCCGCACCAGGTTGTCGCCTGGTCGGTACTGTCAATGGGCTTGAAATTTCGGCTAGTTTAAGCTGGGAGATTGGACGTTCAAAGCTACTTGCACTAGACTCGGGCTTATAGTTAGCCCAGCCCATTTAGGCCGGTGAGATTAGTTTTTTTTTTTTTGAGAAATGGGTAAGTCAATATTATTAAGCACAATCATTCTGAAATACATCATCCAAATCAGGTGGTAGTTCTTCTAACCACACGTCAAGGTCAGCAGCTAGAACTGCTCTTTTTGCCAGGGAATGGGCAAGACAGTTGCCCCCCCCCTCCTAACATGATTAAAGAAACAAACTTGCATACTTTGACTATAACATTTAATATCTTGAATAATATGGCCTATGTGGGACCTGTTACTGTGAGGATTGTTCAAAGCCGAAATAACCTTCAGAGAGTCTCCTTCCACCTCAGCTTGGAAAATACTTATTTCTTGTGCAAAAGTAATAGCTCTTCTCGCGGCCAAGGCTTCCACCATGTCAACTGATCTTGGAAGAGGAATTTTCTGGCTAAGTGCAGCGATGATCCTCCCCTCTGCATCTCGTATAGCTACACCCAAACCTGCCCATCCCAGATTCTCAAAAACGGAGCCGTCGAAGTTTATTTTGAATAAGCCAGGAGGCGGGGGTTTCCACTTCGCCTCTGCTCTTGGGATAACAGACTTTGAACGTGTAATATTTGCATCCCGGAACTCCAGCAGTAGGTCCCGAGCCCTCTTGACCGTCTCGCCTACGTCCCAAACTACTTGTCTCTCCCTTAACTTATTTCTTCTAACCCAAATACACCATGCGACCATAAAAAACAGAGCAGCGGTACTTGGAGTAGATTCTAAAAGAACAAAGGAGGCCAAATCGCTGAACTTGGTGAAATTCCTTGTTCTTGGGTAGTGGAAGCTCGGGTCCGAAAACCAAATGCTTTTGGCATGATCGCACATCTACAGGCAATGAATAACATCCTCGGGGAGCTCTTCACATAAGCTGCAAACATCCTCTGAGATCACGTGCCGGAGTCGAAGATTGCACCGAGTTGGTAGAGACTCGATTGAGGCCCGCCAGATGAAGTGTCTGACTCTATTTGGAACCTGCAATTTCCAAATACCATTCCATAGCTGCTTCGAACCATCAGAGTTTGAGGTACCAGGCTGTGAATTAAGGGACTCCGAAGCTAGTAACCTGTATGCACTCCGAACAGTGTAATTACCATCTGGGGTTAGAGGCCACACAAGCAGATCCTCTGAGGTGTGAACGCTGACAGGTATGCTCTTTATACACTCCGCCTCTGATCGAAAGAAGTTCCTGTCTATGAGCTCTTCATTCCAACACTTTGTCTCCGGCAAAAAAAGGTCCTTCACTACAGTTAGGGATGGATCTTGATGAGGCGATAAGATTTTACCACCCCCTGCATCATCAAGCCACCTGTGCTCCCAAATATTAATTGACGAACCATCTCCTATTCTCCACCTAGCACCCATACGTATCACATTCCGAGCCTGCAAAATACTCTTCCAAGCGAAAGAACTACGAGGGGTGATCTCAACATCAAGAATACTACCACTCGGAAAGAATTTTGATTTAAAGACTTTGTAGAGTAGGGTGTCTTTCTCATGGTACAATCTCCATACCTGTTTCCCTAGAAGCGCATCATTAAATTGTCGGAGATCGCGAAAACCCATACCCCCAAGAGATTTGGGTGAGCATAAGGTGGACCATTTTACCCAATGCATCTTCCTTGTATTATCCTGGTTTCCCCACCAAAATTTACGTATCATTACCTCGATATATTTGATTAACCCGATTGGTAGACGGAACACACTCATCGAATAGGTAGGAATTGATTGTATCACGGCCTTAATCATAATTTCCTTTCCCGCTTGAGAGAGTAATCTTTCCTTCCACCCTTGCATTTTAGACCAAATTCTCTCCTTGATCTGATTGAAACATGCTTTTTTCCGTCTCCCGACAAAAGATGGCAAACCCAAGTACTTCTCATAGTGTTTGATAGCCGGAACACCCAACAGATCCTTAATCTCCTCTTGGATGACCTCAGGTGTATTTTTACTAAAAAAGAGGGTGGTTTTATTTTTGTTTACTTGCTGACCTGAAGCCACCTCGTACAAAGTGAGGATTTGTTGGATTTTGGTACACTCCGCTACCCTTGACCTGCAAAAAAGGAGGCAATCATCTGCAAAAAATAGGTGAGTAATCTTTGGGCCTCCACGACACAGAGCTAGCCCCCTAATCTCCCCCTCCTCTGCCGCCTTGTTTAGGAGTGCATTTAGCCCTTCCGCACAGAAAAGGAAAAGAAAAGGAGATAGGGAGTCACCTTGCCTTAAACCTCTTGTTGGTCTAATGAAGCCTTGCGGTTCACCGTTGATCAAGATCGAGTAGGTCACTGTGGTCACACATTGCATGATCATTTCCACCCAAGATTCCTGAAAGCCCATGCGTAAAAGAATTTTTTCCAAGAAAAGCCACTCCACCCTGTCATAGGCTTTGCTCATATCCAATTTCAAGGCCATAAAACCTTCCTTTCCTGAGCTTTGGGTTTTCATATAATGCAAGGACTCATAGGCAATCAATATGTTATCTGTTATAAGTCTGTTTGAAGTAAAGGCACTCTGAGCTTCTGATACTATAGAATTTAGAATGGGCTTCAGTCTATTAGCAATAACCTTACTAAGAATTTTATAAAGTACGTTACATAAACTTATTGGCCTAAACTCAGAAACATTCTCAGGATTGCATACTTTAGGGATCAAGGTAATGAAAGTATGGTTTATAGATTTGAGGAGTGTACCAGAGTTTAAACAAGAGAGAACAGCTTCCGAAACTTCTGTCCCAATGTCCTGCCAAAAGGTTTGGTAAAAGAGCGGGGGCATCCCATCCGGACCCGGAGCCTTAGATGGTGCCATTTGTCTAATAGCAGTTTCAACCTCGTCCCTACTGTAAGGTTTTTGTAATTCAGCATTCATATCGTTTGTCACCACCCTTTTAACTCCAGCCAAGACTTGGTCCAGGTCCATAACATCTGATGAAGTGAATAATTTGGTATAAAAGTCCACAAAGATATCCGATATCATCCCCTCAGCTGTCTGCCATCTGCCTTCCGAGTCACGGACCCCCTTAATGAAGTTCTTCCTCTTTCTTTGTGTAGCCACCCCATGAAAATATTTTGTATTCTTGTCTCCCTTTGCCACCCATTGAATTCTGGATCGTTGCCTCCACATTTGACTTTCCTTTTCCAGCAAAATATTTAACTCACGACGACGCTGAACTACCACATCATAGCTTCCCCCCTTAGCAGCTGATTCCTCCGCCTTCCACAGAGATTCTTTCTTTTTTGCAATCTGTTTTTTAACGTTACCAAAGTGATCTTTACTCCAAGCCTTCAACATCTTCTTACATTTCTTCAGTTTTTTTACTACTCTGAACATTGGTGTGCCTTCTTGTTCAATCTGCCATGCTCTCAAAATTGTGTCGCTACACCCTCTATCGGACAACCACATTTCTTCGAATCGGAATGGCCTTCTAAACCACCTTTGGGACTCATTATTCGGGTTTAAAACCATACTTATAGGTCTGTGATCCGATGAATGACAATGAAGGTGACGGATGATGGCTGCGGGAAATTTCGCTACCCATTCGTAATTGGCCACTCCTCTGTCTAGACGTTCCCAGATAACATACCCATGCCTCCGCCCTTGCCAAGTGAACTCTGGGCCCGAGTAACCAAGGTCCATGAAACCACAAAAATCCAATACATCCCTAAAAGCTTGCATTTGGCTATCCGGTCTAATCCGACCTCCACTCTTTTCTTCGGTTTTGAGGATTTCGTTGAAATCACCCATGCAACACCATGGCAAGTGTGGTTTGGCACATAACAGACGAAGCATCCCCCAAGCTTCATCCCTGAAGTTTGTGTTCGGCTCTCCGTAAAAACCGGTGAAACGCCATGCGTCAGGAGAGCCACCATTAATTACTGCATCAATGTGGTTCTTGGAGAAGCTGTCTACCCAGACAGTATTATCTTGTTTCCACAAAAGCGCTAATCCACCACTCCTACCCTGACTAGGGACGATAAAAGGCCAGCATATATGATCTTACACCGTAACCTTTCTAATATGTCCTTCTTTTCAGTCCAGGTCTCTGATAGAAAGACAATTAGGGGATCTTGTGCTCGAATAATCGCTTCAAGCTCCTCCACTGTCCGTAGGTTCCCAAGCCCACAGCAGTTCCAGGCAATGCAACTCATTGTTCCCGGCGAGGCTGCGCTGCAGCCTCCGCCGATGGCATTAGGGTCTTGGAAAATACACAGTGTTTCTTCCCTGGGGACATAATATCATTCACTTCCTCGACGTCTCTGTGTGTTCTTTTTTTCTGCATATGCACTGACTGGGCTTCACTTAAGTGTCTCTCCTGTACTAATCTCTTCCAGCCACGGCCTCTTAACTCTACTTCCTGTGACATGCAAATTTGGCCCACGTCCTCGTCTATTTCTAGGCTTAGCCCATCCTTACTAACATCGCTGGGACAAATGAGATACTTGGGCTGTTCCACTTCCAATATGGGCCCAATCTTGCTTGGGCCAATAGCTGGAATATCAAACTTTGAAATATTGGAATCTGACTCATTTAAGGCCTCCTGAAACTCCGCCTCTTTACCCGAGATACTAGCATTAACTTTTGTAACTCCTGGAATTTCGGTAACGTGATCATCCTTTGAGTGAAATTTCGAAAATACCCCTCCTTCAACTTCCGGATCCTTCCTGGACTCGCTGTCATGACTCGTCTCCTTCTTTTTCTCCTCCGCCTGACACGCAGAACCCCTCACCGCCACTTCGTCAACCACCTCCTCTCTTCGTCTGTCCTCTTCCATACCTTCTACCCGAACTACTGAACATCTTCTAGTATTCGTCACTGGAGCACGAAGCCAAGCACCAAATTGTCTATCGTCCTCAGTCAGGGAACCATTGCTTCTAATCCAGAGGTCGCAATCCTTATCGCTGTGAGACAACCTTCCACACCAGTAGCAAATATTCGGGAGGCGTTCGTATTTGAATCTAATCCATCCCACCTCCCCATCTAGACTCCGAAACTTTCTCCCCCGACAGAGTGGTTTTGTTGTATCCACCTTAACTCGTAACCTCATGAAGCTGCTCCCATCATGGTTGCCCCACTCACGAGCACCCTTCTGTACCTCTCCCATCACCTTCCCGATCTCAGCCGCGGCTTCCTGGTTCATCTCTCCCACAGGCAAGTCGTGTAGTTGTACCCAAAAGGATGTTTCATTAAAAACTAGATCCCTCACTGCGACATTCTTCTCTAATTTACATAGAGACACTAGGAATTTATCATAACTCCATGGTTCACCCATTAAAACCCTATCCGCATCAGCTTCATCTGAAAAAACAAATAATACCACATGATTCCCCAAATCCCTGACTTCAAAACCCTTTTTTGTTTGCCACAGTGGTTTGAATGTCCGAGCAATGGCTTCCATATTCAGAGCTCGCCGAGTGAGGAATTTTGCTGCAATGGTCCTACCCCCTGAAGAATCTATCGCTCCACCACTATATTCTCTCTCCTCCTCTTCTGAAAGCGAGAGTTTTTTCCACTTTACAGACAGCTCCTCCATATTGATGCTGACTGATTATACAGCAGGAGTGGACTTACGCTCTTAGTTCGAGATGCACGTGAAGAAACTAGAAAAGCCTAATCCCTAGGATAGGCACGACCTTCCACTGAACGGCTAGGGTTTGGAGTGGCCTCCCCCTATGTCAGAGAAACTCTTGACAGGCTCTCCTGATACTTGAGTTTGGTAAGAGAGATCTCAGATTAGTTATTTTAGAATTTTTTTTCCCGAAATTTGAATGCCGAATAATAATATGATGATGAATGTCTGTTAATCTATACTTATTAGCTATATCAGGATTTCCGTATGTTTCTCAAAAAAAAAAAAAAAAAAAAAAAAAAAAAAAAAATATTTATATTGGACTTTTATGTGGTTCAGAAGTACCTTTAAACTTTAAGGAAAAAAAACTTGAGGACAACTTGGTAATATATATCTTAAACTCCACCTAAAATGTCTACAAAATAGAACACTCTTTTACTAATCTAAATCTTTAAAACAAACTTATTCAATTTTTTTTTTAAAAAAGAAAATAATGTCACAACACCAAAAAAAAAGAAAAAGTCTCATCGCATGCGCAAAACGCGTGTAATGAGGCTAGTATTATAATAATTTGTTGAAGTTAAGAGTCTTTTAACCCAATTAGAACCTTTTGTTGTTGTCAAAGCAATATATATATATATATATATATATATATATATATATATATATATATATATATATATTTTTATATATATATTTTTTTTTTTTTTTTTTTTCATTTTGTTGAATTTTTATTTTTATTTTTATTTTTATTTTTTTATAAATGTTGGTCGATGCTATGGACTAGTCAATGAATTAGCATGGCATTTAGGGCTCCTTTTTTTTGTGTACAAAGATTGTGTGTGTGTGTGTTCTGTTCACTACAATGTGTAGTATTATCAAATTTTTACTTATTTGTATAGTGCTTATTAAACTTGGCACTAAAAGTTAGTTTATTTTTAAAAAGTTAACAGTTAAAGATGTTGACATAAATTTTATTTAAACTACCTATAAATTGAGACTAGCACACCATGCATGCATTTTGAAAATATAAACATGAACTGCAGGTTTAGATGACTTCATTACATTAGATGACTTCAACTATCTTCAAAGAGTTTAGATGACTGCAGAGGCGGCAATTAACTATCTTCAAGAGTACTTACAAGCTTCAACAATTCCAACAGTAGTAATGATAAAAGCATAATATATAATATATAAGCACTGATGGGACACTATTTCAAAGCATAAATCTTCTAAGAGAGAATTTGCAGGCTAGCGCAGTAGGGACAAAATATATAATAAGTTAACGCAGAAGGATTATGGAAACTAGCATCTCGAGTTTCAGAAACTCGAGATGTGGGTAAAAAGCGAGTCTCAAAGACTCGCTTTAAGCCCGTTTTGTAAATGATGAGGTGGATAGAAAACGCCACATAGATCTTGAGTTTTAAAGCCTCGAGTTCTTTGAAACAAAAAGTCGAGTCTTAGACACTCGATTTTCTTGGAGGAAACCATTTTTGACACATAGATCTCGAGTCTATAAGACTCAAAATTTAATTAAAAATTACTAAGATCTCGAGTCTTAGAGACTCGAGTTTTGCTGGGCATATTATAAATACGCACTCACACACACCCACTCAGCCTAGCTCTCTCTTCCTCACCCACTCAGCCTCACTTAGAACTCTCTCACCCACACTTATATCAGTCCACACTCACTTTGCTCTCATTGCCTCACCCACACTCAGCCTCACTACCTTACTCACCACATTGCCTCTCTCACTGCTCCTCCCTCTCAACAAATTCATATATCAGGTATGGGTTTCATTGTAGTTGGGTATTATTTATTTGTTTGTTGGGTATTATTTGTTGTTGGGTGTGTATTAAATTATCACAATCTTCATAGAGGTACCTTGCTTTGTTTGACCCATTTTTTGATTGTTAAATTTCATTTTTTTTTTCCATTATTGTTTGTTTGACCCATTTTTTGATTGTTCTCTCTCTTTTCATGAATTACTCTAACTCTGAACAATATACATGAAATGGGTTAAGTTTTTGTTTCATGAAATTGAGTGATAATTTAACCTATTTTTGTTTCAACAAAGCATTTCCAAAATCACCTGGTTCAGCCATACAAACCCTATATCTGTTTTTTTCTTCATTTTATTCTCCTGTACGTGATGAAGGTCATGTCTAGTGTAATGTGATAGATCATGGTGTGTCTTTCCCCAAGCTTTGCTTGTGAGCCACATTATATGCCTTCCTAGTAATTGGTCTCTAAATCGAACGTATATACATTGATGGAGGACAACTTTGGATTGACTGGAATTTGCATGGCAAAGTCAATTTCCAACCAAAGGAAAGGAATCTTAGTTTATTATTCTCAGTGACTATTCATCTTAAAGAAAAAGAAAGAGAAATACTATCCCATTAATTTTACAGGTGGGTTGTCTAGCCCATTGCCACAATGACCATTCAATCTAATGCAGGATAGGCTCTTTTTTTTTTCCTTTTTTTTTTTTTTTTTTTTGGTTGCGTTTGTCATTTACATTTGGTTTATGAGCTCTACAATAAACGTCCATTTCTCACTGGATTTCCGGGATTTGCCTGTTTTTGGTATATATTAAGTTAAAGAAAATAGAAGTTTTGCTGTTTGTTTTAAGCCTTGAATCTATTTGCTGGTGTTGCAAATAATGCTGGCTAATACTGTTCAAGGCTGTTATGCCTCAAATGATACATATAATACATGTATAGCAAGCCCGCTTCACAACTATTGACATGATTTGTTGTAAATTGGAATAACATCACGTTCACTTAAACCGACTATTGCTACATTGTATTATCGTACATTATCACAATAGGTCTCTTGTCAACATTAGTTGCAAAAAAATTTGTGTCCTTCCTACTGTGTGCCACTCCAATTGGTTTCTGGGTTAAGTTTTCCAAGTTGGGAGGAGACAGAATATGGTCTAGTCTTTGAAATTGAATGATAAATTTGTGAACTTTTGATTAATCATTTGACACCCATTCAAATTTTTTCTATTTCTTGTTCTTTCACTGTTGTTTTTTCTGCCCATTTGATTGTTCTACTATTTGTTTTCTTTAATTATTCTTAACTTTGAACAATATATTCTGTAGTACTCTAATCAGTTTCTTGGTTAAGTTTTTCAAGTTGAGAGGGGAAGAAAGTATCACCTAGTCTTTGAACTTGGGTGTTAGCTATAATTTATAAACTTTTTTATTAATCATATGTACAATTTTGAAATGTGAGGTTGATGACTTGCTTTGTTTTTTAACTAACATAGTAACTTGACTCAAACAGGTTCACAATGAGTGGAATTGATATAGTCCTATACTACGGTCGTCTGCTTAAGAACGCCGATGCGGACCAGGGATTGCCATTTGTAAGGCCGGGTATAAATATGGAGTTCACCCAAATTGATCGTAGGTTGAAGACCCTTGATGAATTGAAGAAGATAGTTATGGAAGAATTGTGTGTGAATCCTACTATGCACAACGTAGAAATTACTTATCGTATGCCAATTGAAATCTTGAAGGATAAGATTAATTACAAGTATATGGCGATAAAAGCAGACAAACAAGTAAAGATGATGTTTGACAAGTTGGAGAGAATAGCCGAAGTGACTATGATTGAGTTGTACATACAGTTGGAGCCGCGTGCAAAAGTTGGTATCAAGATATTCCAACAAACAACCACAAGTTTATAAGTTATAGTTTCGGATGCTCAATATGAGTATTCTACACATGTAGAGGATAATGTTCATGATGATGATGATGAAGATGATGATGACGACGATGATGATGAAGACTATGTTGATGAGACTACTGCCATTAACAGTGAAGATTTTGTTAATAGAGATGAGTTTGAAGAGATGATTGAACAAAGGGACTTTGGGGACCTTGAGAGGGACATTGATGACGATAAGACATTGGATGGAAGTGAACCTGATGCAGACAATGCTAATAGTGTCCAAAACATTACGAACACAATCCCTGCCTACGCACCTCCTACCTTGTCATTTTCGGCAAATATTTGGAAAAATATGGTTGATCCTTCATATATTGAGATACCATTTGTGTCTACTTGGAGACAAGGGATGAATTTGTGCAAAGGATTGACTTTTGCCAATAAAATGGAGATGCAGTGCGCATTAAGAACTTGTGCCCTTAAGGAAAACAAAAATTTTATAATCACTAGGTTGACGAAGACAAAACTTACTGTGAAATGCGTGGATGAGTCATGCAAGTGGTATGTCTGCGCAGTCATGAAGCCCAATCTCCACAGACTATGGATGGTCACCGTGTATACAGGTCCTCACACGTGTATACCGATTGGGGTACGAAATGATGGTAGAATGATGACTTGTAATTTTATTGCATCAGACATCCTTAAGAAGATAAGTAAGGATCATACTACCCCAATTAAGTATCTCATAGATATGATAGAGACGAAATATGAGGGTCATAAGCCTTCTTACTACAAGGTATGGGATGCAAAACAAAAAGCGATTGCTACAATATTTGGGAATTGGGGAGAGTCTTACCAAAAGTTGCAAAAGTTGTTAATGACATATATTGATCAGGATCCGACTACTCAGGTGTTCTTTCATACCACATACACCGATGAAGATGACATCGTAATGTTGCATTATGTGTTTTGGTCTTTCGGTCAGTGCATTGATGGATTCAAATATTGCAAGCCGGTGATCAGTATTGATGGGACCCATCTGTATGGTAAATACCAGGGAAAGTTGTTGGTCGCAATGGCAACCGACGCTAACAACAAGGTATTCCCTCTCGCCTTTGCTGTTGTGGATTGTGAGTCAGGGTCCAGTTGGGGGTGGTTTTTATAATGCCTCAGAGATACGATTAGCCACGTGATACCTAACGAAGGCATTTGCATAATTTCTGACCGACATCTCGGTATAAAAAACGCCATTGCAAAGTGGCCTAGAGGGGATGATGGAAGACCATAGGTATTTCATAGATATTGCCTTCGACATGTTGCTAGCAACTTCAACACACAATTTCAGAACTCGACTCTAAAGTCAGCGGCGTTGAAAGCGGGATATGCTACTCAAGTAGTTAAATTTGATACCATAATGGAGTCCATTAAGCAAGTGGAAATTGAGGCCATTAGGAATAAGAAGAAGGTGGTGGGGAAGGATGGCAAGGAAAAGAATCAAGATTATCTTCCATACACATACCTAATGAGAGAGTCTGTGGATATGTGGACCCAGTCACATGATGGTGGGAGACGTTTTGGGGCAATGACAACCAATATATCAAAGTGCTTCAATGGTGTACTGAAAGGTGCACGGGGCCTTCCTATTGCCGCAATGGTTGAGTTCACTTGGTCTAAACTTGTTCAATATTTTCAAGACCGGCACAAGGTTTATACTCATGAAATAGTGGAGGGTAAGAAATAGAGTACATATGCCTTCTCCACGTGGTCGAAAAATAGGCGTAAATCTGAGAAGCACTATCTCAAGGAATTTAGCAATGAACATATGGTATATCAGATAGTTACTTCATTCAACATGTGTACTACAGGAGGGGGAAACCACAGTTATGAAGTTCGGTTACTGGAAAGAACATACAGTTGTGGGAAATGACAAAACATAGGGATCCCATGTTCACATGCAATTAGAGTATTTGACTATCTAAATATTGATTCGACCACATATATTCACCCATGTTATAGTTTGGCCTATGCCCTTAAAACTTACTCACATGCATTTGTGGTTCCTAAGTCACCATCATTGTGGAGGGATCCTATGGGGCCAAAGTGGTTGCCTAATCCAGAATTGTTGCGGGCCAAAGGTCGGCCAGTGAAGTCAAGAATAAGGAATAAGATGGATGGAATAAGGAATAAGGATCGAGAACCGGGATGGCAGAGGGAGGACACAGATTTGATAGAGAGTCAACCGAAGCAGACATGTGGACTGTGTCATGCTTCCAGGCATAACCGCAGAAAATGTCCGCAGTCCCGTGGCGCTTCCACAAGCGGTCATATTCCAAACTAGGTAGGTGAGAGATGACAAAAAGTTCTGGATCGGGTTCATTCTATGTTTACCTAATGTTTACTATCTTGTCTTTTAACGTGAATAGTTTACGTTTTTCAGACATGCTTCCATGGACGACGTTTTTGTAGTGCGGACCGCCAATCGTAGGAAAAGTGACTATGTTGTATCGGCACAATTAATGTTTTGGTTTTTGTTGAATGTACTTGTAATTCTCTATCCAATGTACCTTTATGAAGATTGTGATTTGAGTAGTATGGTTAGAACTGCAAATTAAGCGTGGTTGGACATGTTTAGAATGTTGATATATTGAGAATGACTTTTGTTGTGATTTGAGTGCATTTACATTGTAAAACTATGGTTATGCAAAAAGCGTAACAATTTCTATAGTTTGGTGCCTATTGAGAACGCCTTTTGATGTAATTTAAGTGCATTTACATTCCCAACTTCTCTACCTCTCAATGAGTATTTGTGGATAACATTCTCAGCTTCTCTATCTCTGTTTCTCAGCAGGTGTGTGCACACATTTCAGTTTTTGGTTTGTTGTATGTTTGGGAGGAAAAAAAACAGAAGCTGTTCTGTGAATCCTGCTGTGCAATTTGAAGTTCTATGGAGCCAATAAAACGAAAATAGAAGCTACACAGTAAACAATCGATTTGCAATGTGAAAAGGAAAATAGGAGATGTGTTAACTTTCAGGGGGAAAAAAGTTAAACAAAAATTAGTAAATCAGAATAATATATAAAAAACCTTGTTTGACCAATGTTGTATTACCACGGCATGTGCAAGCTTATCTATTATTTGCACCAAGTAGCACATTAGAGATACCATGCCAATCACCTGCAAACAGAACGCAGGTCTTCAACAATAATGAAATATGAATAGAATGAACTTATTGCTAAAAAAATGTGTATAATCCCCTTGCTCACAACATACATTGTTATCACCTATTTGGTATAAAATGATAATAAATGGTAGACTAACCAATTTTGCGTTTTATAACCCACGTGTAATGTTTGGGCGGGGGCAGAAGCTGCGGGGCATCATCCTTAGGCTCATCATCGTGCTGCAAAGACATTAGATGCATACAATCAATATTCGGTGTAATGATAAGAATAAAGTGAACTACAAAATATATCATTACATTGTAATTAATGTTATCATACCATAGAGCTGCCTTGTGTCCTATTTTGTGTCCACCTGTCTCACAAGTGGGTGCTCTTCTAGTGCATTGCGGTCTACCTTGTGGGGGTAAGGGTTGATGAGGGGGATGCTCGTCTGCTACATCAGTAGCTGGCTGTAGAGTGTCAATCCCAACCGGAGGTCCTAGAGGGTCAAATAAGGATGAGGTAGGTGGGTCTATGGGCATAGTGGGTGCACTGGAGTTGGTGGGTGGGTATGAGGGTGTCTCGGGGTGTATAGGAGGGGTCAAATAAAAATCAATGCCGAGATCAAAATTGGGTTGCGAAGGTGGGGTGGGTGAAGGGACCTCGGGCTGAGGAGATGCATCTACCATGGGTGGAGGGACCTCGGACTGAGGAGATGCATCTGGGATGGGTGGATGGACCTCGGGCTGAGGAGATGCGTGTGGGATGGGTGTAGGTATTCCAGGACTAGTTACAATCGGAAGGGTTGTTGCACGCCGACCACGGTCCCTAGCTGCACTTATGCTTGGGCTTGCTGTAGCAGGCCGACCACGGCCCCTAGCTGCACTTGTGCTTGGGCTTGCAGTAGCACGTCGATCACGGGTCGATGCACTTCGGGGTGCTGCGCTTGTGCTTGGGGTTGCAATAGTTGTTGATTCAGTCTCATGCCCATTGTTTGCCTGCCCATTTGCTGCAAGACCACCACCAAGCCTAGCCACATTATTTAGGACACGTTAGACATGGTTGTGTGCTCGGTTGCCTACAGGAAGCATCTCCAACAGCGCTAAATGGCTTTCAATCTGAAACAGAGAAAGAACCAGTACAATCAGATTTGAGACATTTATGTATCAATTATAGAATGGATAATATAGTACTTATTAATCTACTCAAATACTCAACTAAGAACTAAAAGTTTTATTAGAATACTATATGTAACAGAAAGTCTTTTTAATTGGAGGTCAGTCAGATCAAACCAGATTTGCTGAAAAAAGAAATCAATTGATTCTATGTTCCTACATGTACTAAAGAAAAAACAAAGCAGACAATAAAATCTAATTAGAACACATTACCATTATATCTAATTTAGCGCTGTTGCGGTCGACATACTTTCGAGTGACCGGACGGTACCAGTGGTAATAGGCATGATCGCAAGGCATCTCACCAATCTGAGGAGGTGCATGGCAAAGTCGTTGTTGTCTCATGTCCTATGTAAGGATATACGGTCCATGCTCCTCCCTCCAATTCTTTTCCACCTTCCTACACAAGTCTATTCTATGCAGTCTAGCATCGTACACAACATGGTCGGGCTGCTCTTGCGCCAACCCAAACTGTCGAAGGACACGGTCTGGGTGGTGTGTCTCTACTATGCAAAAACACACAAGTGGCACCCTTGCCATCCACGTATCCCTCCCTACAACGCAGAAGTTAGGAAGGTGGCCGAAGTCTGCCTCATATGGCTGCTACATAATCTACAATAGAAACAAAAAACAATTATCATAACATCTTAAAATGTGAAACAAAGGAGAATACATAGATAAAGGGAAAAACAAAAATTAAAACAGAAGATATGTTAAAGCAATGATTTTAACATTCTTAAGGAAAATTAACATAACTTCCACAGAATATTATTACCTAGTCCGGTTGCATTCTAACTAATTGCTCGCGATAATGGATCAACGCCGTGCTAGATGGCCTACTCTTCAGGCTTGGCACCCGCACCCACCTACAGTTACGAGCGAATAACATAAGATAAGATATTACCACTTAGTTACTAAGAAGAGTACATTGCATAACACACTAAATATCAGGAAAATACTTACTTAAATGCAAGTGGAGCTTTTGGCCATATGCCATAATTGCATCCAGGTGGGGGCTTTATCCTCGGGCACAAGAATGGCAACCTCGTCCATGCCCAATACTGGACCAATTGCAACGCCCCACCAATCTGCGATGCCTCTTTCTCGCTTGCCCGACACAACTCTCTATACAACCATGCCAGGCAACCACTACCCCAACTATACTTTGGCGGATCATGAAGGTTTTGTAGGAACTCCAAGAACATCAGATGCACCCTATCTCCTGACTTGTCTATAAAAATCTTATCCCCTAGTAGCACTAAAATATAGCATCGGGCATACTGATGTACTTGCTCCTCCGTTGCATAATGAGGCAATGGCTCTGCAATGTGCTCAACATGGCGGCTGATGAGAATTCTTTGCCCCACAGAAGTTTTGTTGTCATTCTTTGGAACTCCAAAACCAAGCAACTCCACGCACAGTTGCTTCCAATCCCCATCCACCACAGCAGTCGGCCCAACCAAGACCTCACCGTCTATAGGAAGCCCAAAAATGACCTCCACATCTTCTAAGGTGATTGACATCTCACCATGTGGAAGATGGAACGTATGAGTCTCTGGCCGCCATCGCTCAACTAGGGCCGATATTAGGCAATGATCTATCTCTCTGGAAAGGGCCATAAACAATCCTTCTAGCCCCACCAACTTGATAATGTCAATTACCCGATTATCTTGCATCGTTATGTTTGCCATCTCCTTAGCGCGACCACGGCACGTAAGTGGGCCCAAATCTTGCAAAATGGATAAAAATTATTGCGATCGTTAGAACTAGACATACAACTTTGAAAGAACTTACTAAAAGTCAAAGACAACATATAAATTAAAAGCAGTTGTTAGAACTAGATATTTCACCTCGCCATTCCAAATGTCCTCTGATCGATGATTAGGTTGTCGCGTCAACAATGAAGGATCTTCTGGACCAGGGCACACAATCTCTGGCTCCTCATTGATCCCAGGCTCCATACTGCAAAGAGTGCTACTGTGCTACTGTTCTATCATACAAAGTGGCAGACATACATTTTTTGGTGTGAGAGTCATCACAAATCAGGCATTACCACAACACACAATGATTTCGCATGAAGATATAAATTATCATTATCATCAAAATCAGTGATTGAGGCCCATATGGAATTATCAAATATCATTATAGGGCGTGTTTGGATTTTGGAAAAAGCCTATAACAAGTTTTGGTTGTCTTTTTTCCCATTTTTGTGTGTTTTACACAAGTCAAGAATCTTGAACCTATTAATCTTCACCCTTCACCTAATACTTGGGAAAACTCTTGGTCCGCTTTGGTTTAATTCGGTCCATTTACTTAAGAAAAAAAAAAGTTTGAGTTAAGAGTACCTATTATAAGTTCTGATTTGTTAAAAAAAAAATATAGATCTCAATTTTGTGTTACAAATTTTACTACAAAATCCTTGCATGATATGTCAACTTATAAATACAAAACAAAAATATTAATTACAAATTTTTTTTTGAGAAACAATTACAAATTTTATTTATTATGATGTTGATGCAATATCAAACACATTCATTACCATATGTAATTTAAATCCATCTCTTTCACTTCTAAGAACAATACAATACATAATATAATGCCTAAATTTTTATTGTAATCAAAATTAAAATGTTGATATTGGTATTAATAACATGTGAACTTTAGTTTTTGTTATTATAATTGTAAGAACACAAAATACAATGCTTCTTTAGTCCTTTTATTTTTCTTATTGGAAAAAAAATCCTTTTATATATGATTTGCTTCTTTTTTAGCAAATTATAAAATAAAAAATAAAAAAATAAAATAAAATAAAAAACTTCTTTCCTTTTTGTCTTTTGGAGTGGAATGAATCTTACTATCTATAACATATTATTATTAGTCTTAAACATAAATGGGCCTTGATTAAAATCAAAACAATCCGTCACCTAGAATACTCAATTTATAATTTTTTTTTTTTTTTTCATGAGGAAGTTTTAAACTTGGGCTGGCTGGTCCTATCTTAATTTGACCACAAAAAAAAAAAAAAAAAAAAAAAAGCCCAGATCTATTACCCAACAAAAAAAGAAACCCATACATATCAGTAGCCCCAAAAAAAAAATTTCAAATTTGAATAGTAGAAGACAAAACGACACTGTTCACTTACTAATAACCTCAACAATTCCTGACATTTTTAGAGTGATTTTCATTTTTCAAGGTTTGTTTGTTTGTTTGTTTGTGTGATTATTTTGGAATGCTTAAAACAAGATGCCTCCCAGAAAGAATGGATGTATTAACCTACATCACCAAATCACAAATGCTAAAAGACAAATGAGGCACACCTATGGATAAAATAGGTACTAAAACTTCACATGAAAAAAATAGGGAAAAAATAAAACCATAGCTCATTTTCAATAAATAATATTACCATGCAGATTACAGACCACTACTACTCAACCAGGTTAACAATAAAACATATAAACAAGGAATTACAAACCAAGAAATTAATCCAAATGCTGATTGATACCATGATTTTCAAAAACAAAATGTTGTACGACATAACCAAATTAATTGTTATAGCATGTCATTCTACTGTTCAAGCAGCCATAAAAGGTCAGATTTTGGAATTTAAGTCAGACTAATCCAATCCACAAAAAATAGGTAAATTTATCATGCACCGTAGATAACCAATTAAAAAAAAAAGTAATTTAACAAAATCAACAGACATAATCAACTAACATTCTTCTCCACTGATATTTACTTGGACCAAGACCTTCAAAGGCTTTCTTCCAATGCTTGCAACCACTCAATCAAGTTGATTTGCAATCTGCAAGACACATAAAGCGTAGAAAATCAGAAAGAAACCAACCAACTTTTTCCTATACAACACCATCAACAACAAAGCCTTAATCCCAATATGTTGGGCTCAATTATAGATCCTCAACAGACAAATCAGAGTCAGCCTCAGGTATTCTATTTTGCCATTCTATCCTATCCAAACCAACTTTGAAGTATGTGTGTGTGTGTGTGTGTGTGTTTTCTTAAAATTTTTCATTCTTGGTTCACTTTATACCTTTTCATTCTACATAAAAATGGTGTCATCTATGTGTATGTGTGTGTATGCTTCATGGGCAGTAGCAAATAAACAATAAAAACTCAATAAAAACTCCTTTACTAGATTGACCTAATTTCAGGAATACTTAATTAAAACTGATGCAGTAGCAAAGAAACAATAAAAACTCAATTCAATTTAGACTAACTAAGCAAGGTCTCACAAGAGCTCTCTATCATCCTAAACCTCAATTTTTTTTCTCGGAAACCAAACATGAATCACCAAAACCCAAAATCATGAAATTCCAAAATTGGAGAGAGAGAGAGAGAGAGAGAGAGAGAGAGAGAGAGAGAGTATTGAGTAGAGAGAGAGAGTACCTTCGGCACAGTGGGTCAATGGAAGCACTGGGGAAAGACTCGAGATGCTGTAATGGGAGCAATGGGTTTGGGGCGCTTGAGTGCGCTCTTGAGGACTAGAATTGGAGGCGAAACTAGCGAAGAAGAAGAAGAAGAAGAATGAGTGTGAGAGTGAGAATGTCTGAGAGTGGACTGTCCGAGAGTGAGTGTATGAAAGCGAGAGTGACGAGTGAGGCCAGATTTTAGGTTTTAAGTGGTCAAAAACGTGTTTCTGAAACTCGGTTTTAGTAAAAACGTGGATTAGAAATCGAGTTTTCGAAACTCGAGTTTGTAAATCGAGTTTTATAAACTCGATATCTACTTGGAAAAACTTAGTCCACATCAAGTTATGAAAAACCTCCAAAATCGAGTATTAAAAACTCGAGTTTTATAAGAATCTCGAGTTTTAAAAACTCGAGATGCTAGTCTCCCACATTCATCTTATTCTGCGCAACTAACGAAATTGTTAGCATAGTACAGTTATTTGGAAAAAAAAAAAAAAAATCAATCTTCTAACTTGTGTACGTAGGAGCAGTGACTATCTCATAAGCAGAAGAGACAAAAGAATCCACCAAGTTGAATAATTTGAAGCAATATTTGTAACTTTGAGAACACTTGATTTCTCAAAGGAAGTGGGGTATATATGCAGGATATTATCCTCGAAGGGGTTACCACTAATGCAAGAGATATGGATCGGTCCAGTGTGGGACATAAAATTGAAAGAAACAAAAAAGGTGTTCGAAACTTCCAGATTTTATGTTGTCTCTCATCTCAGACATGAAGATTTAATAACCAAGTGGGTCACAAATGTTATGTGATTCAAGTTTATACTTCTTTTCTTTGATAGAGTTGGTCCACCAATCTTTTATATATAGTATTCACTTATTGAATTATTATAGGAATAACTTAACTGTTGTATCAAAAAAATAAAACTTAATATAACTGTTACAACTTACAAGGGATATTTTATTCATGATAGACTTAGAGACAGTCATGCACTGTGCATGGTTGGAGGAAGAACTAGATTTTGCCACAAGACAACTAAGCATGGATGTACAGAATACCAATGAATAATACTCTATCGTTTTTGTAATTAAATATAATAAAAAAAAACAAGTTGATAAACGAATAGCAATTAAGAAAAAAAAAATGTTCGATTGATCGTTACATCTTGAATATATATAGTACTCTAGCATAACACCCACTACACTAGTTTCTTATAAGGGAAAAAGAGAGTTGTGCATTAAGTTTATATTCAAAAAATTAAGAACAAGACGTGCAAACTATGTTGATAACTTAATTAAGTATAAAATATAGTTGCAAAAAAATCATTTTGTATTGAACCCACTATTAAACCTGTGGGACACAAAAATTTAATAAGGTAATAGTAACACGTGTCACATCCGAGGCTAAGGAAGCCGATGCAGTTCTGAGGGGACCATACCCTTGGACAACAAGGCCGGGGAGGCGAGCCTTGGCCACGTCAATGGCACACTACCATAGGAGGTTACATTGTAGAGGAAGAGCTTCAGAGAGGGGTTAGTCCTGACGTGTCTAACGAGATGATAGCTGCCACCACATTTAACGCACCCCACCAAACCCCCTGGCCGCATTTATGTGGAGAAGACCCTTGAACAGTGCTGTTTTGGTTGCCGTAACTCACAGAAGATTTGGGAAGGTGTCTAATGGGACAAGCATTCAAGTAGTGGCTTGCATGATCAACAAATGGAGGGCTAAGATCAGCTGAAAAAGGCTATATAATGTAAGAGATCATCCTGAAATGGAGGGGGATGGGAGAATTCCAGAGTAGAGGGAGCAACACTGTAGTAAACCGTTTTTAAGATCAGTCTATTATAAGTATTTGTCCTTGGACCTTGGCCATGGACTAGTATTCTTCATTGTTCCTTGTCTTTTTCTTTTTCTTCAATTGTGCTAGGTTATTTGATTCATGTTCTTGCCTCTACAAATTCATTGTATTATGTTAACTCATTCTTGGCACTTACAATTGGCGCCGTATGTGGGAATTTCACTTAATCTACACACCTTCAGGGAGAACGCCAAAGGATGTCCAGCAGTGAAGGATCCGTGAGTTCTCATTCTGGGCGGCAGGACCAGTTTTTAAACCTAGAAATCTGTCGGGACCGTGAGTTAGCTAAGTCTGAGTTTAGGAGTTTGAGACCAGCCCATTCCAGTCAACATAGCCACAGTTATTCGAGATTTCGAAGCCATCTCTCAAATGAGACCGTTGGCCTAAGACGGGAAGTGAACCATCTACGTAGGCGAATGAGGCAGAACTAGAGAAAACGACTGAGTAGGAGTCTTACTGCGAGCTCGGGCTCTAGTTTAGAGCTAGAACAGGGCTGGCGTGTGAGTAGTAGGATGCCTCTTAGCGAAATGGAAACTAATTCTTTTGAAGATTCGCACAGAGAAAGGTGGCACCATAGGCAGCACAAACCTATCCCCTGGGGAGATAGGGGTAGGGACGCCATAAGCAAGGCCCTTTCCCAGATATCCAAGTCACCCTTCACGAGGTGGATCGAGAGGGCCAAGCTACCTAAACGCTTCGTGCAACCCACCTTTACCGTTTACAATAGGAGGACCGACCCTATAGAACACGTTAGCCACTTCAATTAGAAGGTGGCCATATACACCAGAAACGAGGCTTTGATGTGCAAGGTGTTTTCCTCCAGCCTTAGCCCAGTGGCAATGAGATGGTTTGTTGGACTACGTGAAAGGCCTTTTGATTCCTTTAAGAAGCTCACTAGAGCTTTTGGTGGAAGGTTCGTTACATGCAGTAGGGTGCCGAGGATATTGGACTCCTTGCTAGTGTTGTCGATGAGAGAATGAGAAACCTTAAAGACCTACTTAGATAAGTATTGGGAACTGTACAATGAATTGGATGAGGACTTTGAGGACATTGCAGTACGCACCTTCAAGAGTGGGCTACCCACAGAGTCTGACCTATGGGAGTCCTTTACCATAAGACCTGCTCGAACCATGAAACGGTTGATGGACAGGATAGACGAGCATAAGAGGGTAGAATATGACTGAGCACAAATTAAGGGAAAGGCAAAAGGCCTCTACTACCGAAAGGATAACCGCTTTAGTAAAACGGGGAGAAATTGGCCCAAGGTAAACGTCCACAATTAGGGATAGCTGAGTGAGGTCCAGCCGGTCAACTTGGTGTTCAAGGTCCCAATCCAGAAAATACTGTAGAAGATCCAGAATGAGCCTTACTTCACTTGGCCACACAAGATGGGTGGAGACCCGACCAGAAGAAATCAGTCAGTGTATTGCCAGAATCACAGGATAAGGGCCATAGCACTGAGGAGTGCAAAACCCTACGGTCATACTTGAATTGTCTGCTTAGGGAAGGAAAGCTGGGAAAGTTCGCGAACGAAACCTCAGCACAAAAAGGAGCCCCACATTAGGGATACCAGGGAGGGCAAGCACCACGGCCCCCCCTGGGGACTATTCATGTTATCCTCACCGAACCTGAACAGACGCCGACCATGTCAACAGGGGTGATGTTTGTATCTCCCCCCGTTACCAACTTTAGCCGAGAATACCTCTGCAAGAGAGCCAGGACAGGATCCAGTCTAGTCATGGGTTTTTCTGACGAAGATCTGGTTGGCATTGCCCAACCCCATGTTGACGCTCTAATTGTCATAGTGCGTATTGGGGGTTTCAACGTGCACAGGGTGATGTTCCTCAATTTGTTTAGAGGACTGAGGTTAAAAGAGACAGACCTGGAGAGTTACGGAGCCCTATTTATGGGATTCGACGGGAAAATGGTGATCCTAAAGGGAAAAATCAAGCTACCGGTCCAAGTAGAGAAGGAGGAGGTGTTGGTGGACTTCATTGTGGTGGACGCGTATTCACCATACACAGCTATTCTTGCTCGGCCGTGGCTACATGCTTTCAGAGCAGTATCATCCACTCTACACCAAAAGGTGAAATTCTCAATTGAAGGTCTAATCGGAGAGATACGAGGATGCCGAGCCTCGGCGAGACAATGCCTCATTATAGCAATCAACCACCGAACCCCTCCGGAAGGAATGGACGAGGCACCACCAAAGTTAGTGCTTACCGCGGCCGAGGCTGAGAAATATAGGGTTGGAGTGGCAGAGACTTGTGAGAGCCTTACCAAGATGGCTATTGGGAGCAATCCCGACAAATACTTTCAGGTAGGAATGCATCTATCACCGGTAGAAAGGGATGAGTTGGTGGCTTTCCTCAAGCAGCATATTGATGTGTTTGCCTGGGACCCATACAAGGATAAAAGGATTGATCCCGACTTCATATGCCATCAACTGAATGTGAATCCCGAAACTCGGCCAAAGAAATAGCCAACTCGGAGATCCTCCGATAAGCATTCCAATGCAGTAAAAGAAGTAGTCAACAAGTTGAAATGAGCTGAGGCAATAAATGATATTTTTTAATCTGGATTGGCTGCCTAACACAATGGTGGTGAAAAAGAAGAATGAGAAGTGGAGAGTTTGTGTGGACTTCACTGATCTCAATAAGGCTTATCCCAAAGACCCCTTCCCTGTCCCAAGGATAGATCAGTTGGTAGACGCCATCTTTGGACACCCTCGGATGAGCTTTCTTAATGCTTTCCAAGGATACCACCAGATCCCTCTAGCTCTTGCCGACCAGGGAAAAACAACCTTCTGGACTCCCTTTGGCAACTATCACTACCGAGTGATGCCTTTTGGGTTAAAAAATGCAAGATCCACCTACTAGAGGATGGTGACAAGAATATTCGAGGCCCAGCTGGGTAGGAATATGGAAGCTTATATAGATGATATGGAGGTAAAAAGTAAAGTCGCATCCGAACATATACAAGACTTGGAGGAAGCTTATTATATGCTCAGGAAACACCAATTGTGGTTGAACGCTTCAAAGTGTTCATTTGGGGTGAGCTCGGGGAAGTTCCTGGGCTTTATGATAACATACTGTGGCATTGAGGTCAACCTAGATCAGATCAAAGCCATAAGCGACCTACATCCACCTTGGTACCCCAAAGAGGTGCAGCAATTGATAGGCATGATAGCAGCCCTGAATGGGTTCATATCGCGGTCGGTTGATCGATGCAGACCATTCTTCCAACTTTTGCACAAGTGGAAGGATTTCTCCTAGATCGAGGAGTGTGATCGAGCCTTCCGCAAACTGAAGGAGTATTTGTCAAATCCGCTGGTGTTGTCCTATCCGAGGTAGGAGGAGGTCCTCTATGCCTACCTAGCTGTCACAAACCACGCGGTCGGCCTCGTCTTGATTCAAGTCGATTCTGGGGTTCAAAGCCCAGTGTACTACATCAACAAATCTCTACAAGATGGCGAGACAAGGTACTCTCAAGTCGAAAAAGCCATCTTAGGTCTCGTCCACGCTACCGAGAAGTTGCCACACTAAGGCACATATGGTGGTAATCCTGACTCAACTTCCCCTACAAGCGGTATTACGGAAATCAGACTATTCTGGAAGGGTGGTGTAGTGGGAAACTATGTTGGAGGCTTTTGACATCAAGTACCAGTCGAGGACATCGATTAAAGGCCTAGTCTTGGCTGACCTCGTCAACGAGTTCTTGGAAGATCAGACCAAGGAAGGTGTACAAGGCCAGGAAGCTGTTGGAGTTTTTGCCGCAGAAATTTCCCCTCCATGGACTGTATACACTGATGGGGTTGCCAACCAAAGGGGCTCGGGAGTTAGAGTTGTCATTGTCTCCCCGAACGGGATAGTTCTGGAGAAATCCCTAAGGCTGTCCTTCTCAGCCACTAACAACGAGGCCGAGTACGAGGCATTATGGTCGGGATTGGAGGCAGTGAAGGGCTTGGGAGGAAACAGCATAAAGGTCTTCAGTGACTCCCAACTGATAGTGGGGCAAGTACTTGGAGAATATAAGGCCAATGATGTAAGGATGCCAAGCCTATTTGGGCAAGATAAAGTAACTCCAGGAACACTTTCAGGAGTTCACCTTGAAGCAAATACCACGGTGTATAAATTTTCATGCTGATTCACTAGCTACACTGGCAGCGATGTCTGGTGGTGCTCTACCATGGTTAATCATAGTGGAAGAATTAGACAGGCTGAGGTGGAAGGACCAAAGTCCGACTATGGTGCAGGCTATCCAAGTTAGACCCAGCTAGATGGACCCCATAGTAGCATTCCTAAGGAGTGGAGACCTGCCAAAGGATAAGGTAGAGGCCGTGAAGATCTAGAGGCACACCCCGCAATACTGGCTATCTCAAGAGCAAAAATTGTATCGACGGTCTTTTTTCTGGGCCATACCTGTTATGCGTACACCTAAAGGCAGTGGAGCTGCTGTTGGAAGAGCTGCATGAAGGGATTTATGGAAGCCACAATGGGGGAAGATCCTTGGCACATAGAGCCCTTACCCAGGGGTATTGGTAGCCCAATATGCAGAATTCCTCCCGGGATTACGCGAGGAAATGTGATCAATGCTAGAGGTACGCCCCAAACATCGACTAACCCGGAGGGTTTCTGAACCCATTCTCTAGCCCATGGCCATTCACTCAGTGGGGTCTAGACATCGTGGGCCTATTCCTTTGAGCTACTTTAAACCAGAGATGGTTGCTCGTTGGGACAGAATATTTCACGAAATGGGTAGAAGCCGAGTCGTTGACTAATATTCGAGACTAGGATGTGAAAAGATTCGTGTGGAGAAACATTGTCACATGGGTCGGCGTACCTTACGCCCTCATATTTGACAACGAATCACAATTCGATAACAAGGCTTTCAGGAGATATTGTTAGTGAACTTGGAATCAAGAACAACTATTCTACCCCTGCATACCTACAAGGAAACGGGCAGGCCGAGGCCACCAACAAGGTGATCCTTGATGGACTGAAGAAAAGACTGGACGAGGCAAAAGGGAAATGGGTAGACGAGTTGCCCTATGTACTATGGTCATACATAACTACCCCGAGAAGATCAACCAGGGAAACCCCCTTCTCTATGACGTATGGAGTGGAAGTAGTTATACCCGTGGAAACAGAATTCCTTACAATGAGAATAGATCATTTGAAGAACATAACAATGATAGTCAGCTGTGTGCAAGTCTGGACTGGGCCGAGGAGAAAAGAGAGATGGCAACGATAAAACTGGCCCACTACCAACATAAGCTAAGACAAGGCTACGATAAAAAGGTGAAGTCATGGCCACTCATGCCAGGGGACCTTGTCCTCAAGAAATTGGTCGTAAATAACATGAAAATGTATTATTATTAATACAAGTATATCTTGTTTGTTATTCCTGTATCATTGTAGCTAAGGGTTAAACAGAACCTCGGTCATGCTTGGTCCCTCAGACCCATGCTTTGGGTAAATTAATGCCTTACATATCTCTAAGGGTTAAACAGAATCTCAACCACACCTAGTCCCTCGGACCCATGCCTTGGGTAAATTAACGCCCCAACATATCTCTAAGAGTTAAACAGAACCTCGGCCATGCCTGGTCCCTCGGACCCATGCCTTAGGTAAATTAACGCCCCAACATATCTCTAAGGGCTAAACAAAACCTCGGCCATGCCTAGTCCCTCAGACCTATTCCTTGGGTAAATTCCTCAACATATCTCTAAGGGTTAAATAGAAATTCAACCATGCTTGGTCCCTGGGACCCATGCCTTGGGTAAATTAACGCTTCAATATATCTCTAAGTGTTAAACAGGATCTCGGCCATGCCTAGTCCCTTGGACCCATGCCTTGAGTAAATTAACGCCTCACATATCTATAAGGGTTAAACAGAACCTCGGTCATGCCTAGTCCCTTGGACCCATGCCTTGGGTAAATTAATGCCTCACATATCTCTAAGGGTTAAACAGAATCTCGGCTATGCCTAGTCCCTCAGACCCATGCCTTGGGTAAACTAACGCCTCACATATCTTTAAGGGTTAAACAGAATCTCGGCAATGCCTGGTCCCTTAGACCACATGCCTTGGGTAAATTAGCGCCTCACATAACTCTAAGGGTTAAACAGAACCTTGGCCATGAATGGTCACTCAGACCCATGCCTTGGGTAAGTTAATGCCTCGCAATTCTACTAAGGATGGGATCTCGGCATATGCATCATCAAGGGAAAACAAGGACCCATGTGGCAACACCTAAATGGACAAGTCACCCTGGGTTTTGGTTAAAGGTTCTGAAGGTACGTTCATAAGGTACTCTTGAAATAAGAGACCTCAAAAACCCTTTTCTACCAAGTGTTTCGTTTGTCTCTGGGGACTTAAACATTTCTACCATTTATACAATTTCTAGTACTAACACATAGTCATTTTTCTCACTATTTACGTGGGTTTAATTTACTTGAATTAACAACAGTTCATTACCGTTAGCTTTTTGTTAAAGTATGGGTTTTCACCCTTAGAAGCATCATCAGTCTAACTTCTCAGCAAAAGACAGTACAATTTCTATAGCCATCGGAGATAGATATTGCAAGGAAAATGAAAGTTCACTTGTCATAAAACAAAAATTAACGTCTTTTCATTAATAAAAAAATAAAGGTACATCGTAAACCATGGCAAACTGCCACCACAAAAAAAATATACATAAGAAGGAAAAAAGATCCTAACTAGGTCTGGGCTGGAGAAGGATCTTCTTTGCTTTCTGGTTGGGGGACAAGAGGATGAGCAGCCTTGCTCGGGGTGACCTTCTTTTCCTAGGCTACAGCTTGAGGCTTGACTGGCTTGGACTCCTTTGTCTTGGAA
This sequence comes from Castanea sativa, assembly GCF_040712315.1. NCBI lineage: Eukaryota > Viridiplantae > Streptophyta > Magnoliopsida > Fagales > Fagaceae > Castanea > Castanea sativa. Next base: position 28,257,465 of record NC_134022.1, read on the forward strand.
ACAGTTTCTTTGCCCTGGTCAGCCTCGAGGCCTTTGGTTTCCGGCAGAGGTTTAGCTTGGGAAACCTCTTTACCTTGAGTAGCCACTTTGCCTTTAGCCTCTGACCGAGTTCTACCCTGGGCAACCTCCTTGCCATTGGCCACCTCCACCCCATGGCTTGGGTCACCAGCCTTGCCAAGCCCTTGGAGGTCTCCAAGGGGGGAAGAGAGGCCTGGGTGATTGGAAGCTGTTCCAATATAGTTGTTGCAGGAGCAGCATCTATCTCAGGGCCCGAAAGTGCTTCAGGAGCTTCTCGGAGGTCCTGTGGATAGTAAACATTCTCAGTTCTCCTCCATTCTGAGGTAACAAGAATTCCAATCAGGTTTAATAGCTCGATCCACACCTTGAGGCAATAGTCCCTGCAGACCCCAGCCAACTCATCAGCAAGGTGGACCTCGGTCTCCTTTGCTTCAAGGTCATAAAACTTCTGTTCTTAAGCATCCGCAGCCGCCTGAGCCACCCGAGCAGCCTCTTTAGCTTTCTCCAACTCTGCCTTCAAATCCGTAACTTGCTAGTTGGTCGTGGCCAGCTGTATCTCCGTGTAGTGAAGCTTTTTTACGCTACTCCTCGGCTTGTGTCTGAGCATTCTTGAGGCCAGCCTCAGTACTCTTCCTCTCCCTGTCCACGGTAGCCAGCTTCAAAGCAAGCTTCTTATTCTTATTCTCGGCAATGACCAAGGACTTGTTGGTCTTTACGCGAAGATTGTCCGCGAGTCTAGCCTCGGACTGGACATCTTTCACCCACTCTTCGGCCATAAATACATCCTGGATTGCCTGCAAAACGAAAAAAATAATATCCAATCAGATAAGAAGAAAATAACGTAGCATGAAGTTAGTAAGATGTGTCAAAAGACTTACCAATGTCAAGTCCCTCTTCAGGGGCAGAAAGAGGTCCTACTGCTTCAAGTTTTTTAGAGCAGTCATGTCTTTCAACAACAGGAGGGGCTGGTCCAAGGCATTTGCAATATATTGGGCGTTCCCTCTTCGGAACTCCCTAATGGTAGAGTTCCATGGTATAGCGGTTCTGTCCAGCTCTAGTTGAGGATTCCATGTCGGGTTTATAGGGCGCACCACGGTCACATGCTCAGCCCTCCTTACTATCGACCGAGGAAGCCTTGTGCTTCCCTTTGGCCGTCTTTGGTACCTTCAGGGGAGCCCCCTCATTGGAAGGGACCAACTCCCCCTCCTCGACTACCTCCTTGTCCTTCTTTCTCTTTCTCAGATTGGCAGGCATGAAGGGGGAAGCTGAAGGAGAAGAAGGATGAGGAGGAAGCTGAGAGCCTGAGGAATCCTTAGACGTTGACCCTTTGGACCTGCCCGCGAGGAGTTCGCGGAGGCTTGTCCTCTTTTTCCTCTCTAATGGCATTTCTTCTTCTTCTTCTTCTTCTTCTAAACTACTGGTTAGACGCGTAACGACGAACCCGCTAATTCGAACACCTGAATATCTGTCAAGTTCGTCTTCCGAGTCCGAGACCTCAATCACAGGCTCTCCCTACTCCTCCCTCTCTTCCTCAAGCCAAAATTGGCCTATCTCCTCCTCAAGCAACAGGCGAGAGGAAGTTGTTTCTTCTCTTAGAACCACTTCTTCATGAGGAGAATGATGGGAGGGCAGCTTAATCCTCACAGTTCCTTCTTGGGCTAGGAATCCGGGCATGGAAACGTCAATCTGAGCCAACTAAAAATCACCCACTCGGATCGCGTTGCCCATGTCTTGAAACTTATCGGAGAAGGGCTTAAAATCAAGGATAAGATGGACAGCTCCCAGTTGTTTGTCCTCGCTCACGAACACCTTGGATCTTAGCAACCTATTAAGATCTGGCACGTTGACAAAGTTAAGATTGGGGGCCACGAATCTTTTATCTACGAAAAAGCCGAGAAGCAAAACCACAGTTAGAAAGGCGAGTCATCAGTTAAAAGGAAACAACCCACTAAAAATACGAAGAAAGAAGCAAACTACAAAACTAATTCCCGTGCTAAAGGACCTAAACCTAGGGTACCCCGCCTGGTGCTCTCTCTTGGGTTGGGCAATGAAGACCGTCGAGCCATTCACCTGAGACAATCAGAAAGTCATCTTTCATGCCTTTGTTTGATTTGAGGAGACACGAAATAAGCCTAACTTCAGAAGACCTAGACTTAAGGTAAGAGCCAGAGTCTGGAAGAAGATGGCACTCGTACATCCAGACTACGTCGTGCCAAGTGAGGCCCAACCCCATTTGCTCATTAAGAGCGTCTACACTACCTAAGACTCTAAACAGGTTAGGAGTGCATTGATGAGGGCAAATCCTATGGGTGATAAAGTAGTCCCTGGTCACTCTAATCATGGGAAGCTTCATTCCCCCTTCTACAAAGGTGATCATTGGGATAACGACCTCTCCCTCCCTTCTGAGGGTGTGCCAACCACCCAGAGGGCAATACCGCAAGGAGACACCCCGGGAAATATGATACAGAGCCCTAAACCCCTCCATAACTGCGGGGGTATCTACTAAGTGAGCAAACCTACCCATCTAAGCAAGCTAAGGTTAAGGGAAAGAACTTTTTTGATGAAAGAAATAGAAAACAAAAGGCCGAGAAGACTAGCCGAGGGGAAAAGAACCTAAGAATAAGATTGGAATAGACAGGGAACTTACGAAAATAATGACTGGAGTCACCTCAAGAGCTTCTTGAAAGTTTGAATATTTGAAAAATGGGAGAAATGAGTCCCCCAAGCGCCTTCTATAGGAGGTAGAGTTGGGAGGGAGCTACCTCACCCAAATTTTGAGGAAAAACACCAGCTGTAGGATCTCCATCTCACTATAGGACGTGGGGAACAAAGTGCCGTATGGAGCATTTAATGAGACATTACGGACTTCGAAGCGTTAGGAGCGGTTGCAGTGCATACGAAATGATGTTCTCACGTGGGAAAATCAAAGAAGCGTGTGGGGCCAATCACCTAAGGTCAAAACCCTATTTTTCTCCTCGGACTAGAGGGAAAAACTGGAGTTTTGAGGGGCTATTATAGGACACAGAAATTTAATAAGATAATAGTGACACGTGTCATATCCGAGGCCGTGGAAGCCGATGCAGTTTTGAGGGGACCATACCCTCGGATGGCAAGGCCGGGGAGGCGAGCTTTGGTCACGTCAATGGCACACTACCAGAGGAGATCACACTATAGAGGAAGAACTTCAGAGAGGGGGTTAGTCTTGACGTGTCTGAAGGGATGGTAGCTACCACCATATTTAATGCACTCTACCAAACCCCCTGGCCGCATTTATGTGGAGAAGACCCTTAAACAATGTTGTATTGGTTGCCGCAACTCACAGAAGATTTGGGAAGGCGTTTGATGTGACAAGCACTCGAGTAGTGGCCTGCATGATCAACAATTAGAGGGCTAAGATCAACTGAAAGAGGCTATATAATGTAAGAGATCATCCTGAAATGGAGGGGGATGGGAGAATTCCAGAGTAAAGGGAGAAATACTGTAGTAAATCGTTCTTGAGATCAGTCTATTATAAGTATCTGTCCAAGGACCTTGGCCGTGGACTAGTGTTCTTCATTGTTCCTTGTCTTTTTCTTCTTCAACTGTGCGAGGTTATTTGATTCATGTTCCCGCCTCTACAAATTCATTGTATTACTTCAATTCATTCTTGGCACTTACAAAACCTTTCATTTTTTGTGTCAGTACTATGTATTGTTTGTAAAATAATTTGTTAAAACCCTTATGAATGACTAAATAAATAATTCAGCAAAAAAACAAAGACTAAGGTGCGGTTTGGATAGCTGAACGCGTCCAGCATTCATCGTTTCCAGCTTTCTTTCTTTTTTTTTTTTCCTGCGCATAGATTTCAACCAGGGACAAGAGGCACTGTTCATCACTGTGCGGGTATTGTTCATGAACAATACACGCACTTTTCAGCTTTTTTTAAATTAAAAATGGGACCCACGGTACTATTCACACATTTAAAAATTATTTTGCTACAGTGTTTTCAGTTTTCAGCTGTATCCAAACGGATCCTAAGTATCCTTTTGAATACTAATGATTTGTTCACACATTTGAGTTTTGGCTTTTTTTTTTTTTTTTGAGAAGCGCATTTTAGCTTTCTAGTTGGTCTTGTGCACTATTCACGGGACTTATAAATATTTTTTTTTCAAGCAAAACTTTCATTAAAAATGGGTCCTACGGCACTATTCACACATTTAAAAATTATTTTGCTACAATATTTTCAGTTTTCAGTAAAATAAGCGGTATTCAAACACACTCTAATAAATAAAATGGTTGCTCGATAGATGTCGTTGGGGTGTTATCGATAGATGTCGTTGTTGTAGATAGAACAAGATCTCGCCTGCCCGATGAGTATTTTTCCTGTATGAAATGAATCTAATGAGGTGACACCAAAAAAGAGAATAAATTTCATGGCTTATTCATTGACCTTTTGCATTTAGAAGGGGATAATATATTTTGGATATATCAAAGATGCGATGAAATTAGAAACAATATAAAAAAAAATAAAAAATAAAAAATAAAAAAACCAAAAGACTACAAAAATCAGATGGACTGTTAAGTATGTGTATATATATAATGTTTTTGGTATATTTTTTTTTTCTAATTATTCTATAGAATACAATGGGGAGTGGAGACTTAAACATTTAATTCAACTACAAAATTTTTTATAACATTTTTTTGTATTTAATTAGTAGGAAGGTATGCCCTGAATGATCCTATTTTTATTGGTATATTTTAGAAAGTATAAATAAAATGGTTGCTCACTATTGTAAGCAATTCACATACAAAATGTCAAGTTGGGGTGTTATCGATAGATGTCGTTGTAGATACAACAAGATCTCACCTGCCCAATGAGTATTTTTCCTATATGAAATGAATCTAATGAGGTGACACCAAAAAAGAGAATAAATTTCATGGCTTATTCATTGACCTTTTGCATTTAGAAGGGGATAATATATTTTGGATATATTTTTAATATATATGAGAATAAATTTGGCTTATTCATTGACCTTTTGCATTTAGAAGGGGATAATATATTTTGGATATATCAGAGATGCGATGAAATTAGAAACAATATAAGAAAAAAACCCAAAAGAATACAAAAATCAGATGGACTGTTAAGTATGTGTATATATATAATGTTTTTGGTATTTTTTTTTCTTCTAATTATTCTATAGAATACAATGGGGAGTGGAGACTTAAACATTTATTTCAACTACAAAATTTTTTATAACATTTTTTTTGTATTTAATTAGTAGGAAGGTATGCCCTGAATGATCCTATTTTTATTGGTATATTTTATTTTAAGAATAAATAATATAAAAGTATAAATATTTATGTAAAAAAATTTAGAAAGTTATATTTTTTTTTAAAAAAAATTTATGCTCTACACCTAATTAAATCAATAAAATAAACCATGAGCTTATTTTCAAAAATTTTAAATTTATTTATAATATAAAAATTAAAGCAAGAAGAAACAACAAAAATGAGAAAAATAAAAATAAAAATGCAAAACAAAAACAAAAATCCTCAATTTTAACTATAGAGTATAAAAAATGCAAAATATATTTTTCAAAAAATGCATTTCACCGATTTTAAAAATACTGTCACAAACAGTCAAAAGTAGAAAAAAAAAAAAAAAAATCTGTATAATGCACTCCTATTAGTTACAAAATGGGCCTTAAAGTTAAACCCTTCCTTTTTGTTTTTGTAATGTCTGCAAATAAATTTGCCAAAATCCACATAATATATGATCTGGGTTTAGATTAAAAATTTATTGTCTTATTTATTAAATTGATAAAAGTTTCTCATCACTTGTATTTTGCTAATGAAGTTGTATCACTGCTGGTTTATGCAATGAAATGAAATGCCATATTGAAATAAATTAAAAATTAAAAAAAATTATTTAAAAAATATATACATGAATAAAGAAACGAAAAAACTAATCCAAGCCTAAATAAATGGAACTACTGTCTCTTCGCTAGCATTCATATAAAAAAATGTTAAAGGGGAATGTCGTCGCAAATACGATAGAAGATCGTGGCTGGATGAGTCGAATAAAGAATAATTAGCACATTTGACGGGTCATTTTTCTTGTGTGAAA